>NW_018408833.1:733172-755439 GCF_002113885.1 Mizuhopecten yessoensis
ACATCCATGTTTCAGTGTAGGTGTTAACTTAAGGACATCCATGTTTCAGTGTAGGTGTTAACTTAAGGACATCCATGTTTCAGTGTAGGTGTTAACTTCAGGACATCCATGTTTCAGTGTAGGTGTTAACTGAAGTGCAACCTTGTTTCTGTTTTATTTGTTTATTTTGTTCAATTGTTCAGAGTCAGATCCAATAATAGGATTATCTACGGCCAATGTTAACCAGCCTGTACAGTGTCCCCTTTTTATTGGTTCAGTTACTTCCTGGTCTGGTTGTAAGCAACAATGTAAAATAGCTTGCTTTAAATCTGATATTTCCTGATATACCATAACACAAAATGTCTGCTGCTAGATCAAATTTTGTATTGTAATTTGAAAACTCTATTGAGAAAAACAACAGCTTGTTCGTGTAATGATTTTGAAGTAACTGTGTAGACATACAGTTCTCTTGTTAAAAGCTGGTTACTGGCAAAAACTGTCTGCCATTTATTAACTGTGAGCTGGATGTTTTACAGAGAATAAACTGTGACACATTTCAAAGTCATTTTATTATTATATGTATACACACATACATAAACCGCTTTGAGACGACCTACGAACTAGGTTGTGATAAAGCGGTATATAAGAACCTCAAATTATTATATGCATGTCCGCAGCTTGTTACATGCAAGATATTTGAACATTTTTAGATGTTACTTGTGGTGTCATCACTTGAATGATAAATTACAAATTTGAAAATAAAGAAATTTTAAGAAGTAAATATAGAGAATAAAAAAATGAATGATAATGTTGTTTGACAAAACTTCTTGACAGAACCTTTACAGATGACAGTTTTATGTGTGTTGACACTTCATGTTTCTGGCTCTGTTTTGACGATATAACATGGTTCTACATGTACATATGATCAGAGGTATTACAAATTAAATTTTAACGACAGACTCCAACATCTTCCTGGCTACCTGGATAGCAATAAGGCACAAGAAAATCTATCCATATACTGCTTTAATTTCCCCCCTTTATATTTGCTTATTAAAAGTGGGGTTCACTTTGTTTAAAATGTTAAACCATTAATATCAGCAAGAAAATCCATGTATCAAATTCTTTCATTATTATTAATTTTGCTCTTGCTATTTGTTCAGTAGTGGCTTTTACTCATTTAAAATGTTAAACCATTAAAATCGGCAAGATTTTTTTTTCTTTTTTTTTCCGATGACATTTGCTTATAGAGGGGTTTTTATTTATTTAAAACCATTAATATTCCCATTCACAGTAATTGTAGAAAAACTGTCTGTATCCAATTCAAAATTTGATCACTGTCCTCTTGATTTTATACTTGGAGTGACCTCTACTTAACCCATTGGATAACGGCCAACATTCCAATGAATTGAAGGAAAAATTTAACAGACAATTGGAATGGACTACTGTCAAATGGATTTTGTCTGACGTAGATATATAAGTACTGTTTATTTAGATTTTGTCTGACGTATATATATATGAGCAGTGTACATGTTTATTTAGTAGTACTATTTACTTTACTAAGTACTGTTACTGATACAGCTATTGGAAGTTACTAGAATACTTTTAAATATATGATAATTAGGTACTTGAATGAGAATGTCACGTGTGACCTTTCACAACACCCACCAGTCCATAACTTTCCCATACACGATATGCTCTGGGGCATTTCACTTTGTAAGCCTGTGTATAAACAATGTTGGACAAATGTAGTAATTTTAAACTAATTATATATATGTAGGGTAACAGTAGTCATGTCTCCCAGCAATAATTCTATAAATATCCAGATCTTAATCCTAAAATGACTGCAATGTTAAATATGTGTAAAAGCTATTATAACTACCAATGGTGGGTAAATATTTGTATTTTAAAGGTCATGTTCATGGGAACTTTATAAAAACACTACAGAAAGTATCTATCTAAGTACATGACTTCAGTATAAGTAGTCACACAAAATAATGATAGTAGATGTATTTACAACATAGTAAGTGTTCATAAGAACGTAAACTATGCCATATTTAAGCGCTCACAAAAACATAAACTGAATCAAGTGTTCATAAGAACATTAACAATAGTATGTGTTCAGAGTAATATAAACTACAGAAAGCATTCATAAGAAAATAAACTGCAGGAAGTGTTCATAAGAGCATAAACTACAGCAAGTGTTCATGTGAACATAAATTGCAGCAAGTTTTCAAAAGAGCATAAACTACAGAAAGTGTTGATAAGAACATACACTGCAGCAAGTGTTCCTAAGAGCCTGTAAATTACAGTAAAGATGTGTCATTATTGACCAAATGTCTATCTGCAGTATATTCAGTAGATAGCATCTATAAATGTATTTTGGTTTAACATTAAACATTTTCTGGTTATCTTGGTACATGTACTTCCGTCTAAGAAGTAGAGCAATCCTTTCACTGGAATATTATGTCCTTTGACTGTAACTTAATGTGACAACTTTTACGGAAGGTCACCTTATCATGCTATTTTTGTGTAGGGGTTGGAATGTGTTTATGGATTTAATGCTAGCCTGTTTGTTGTTCGTGCCATTAAAAGCCAGTGTGGGTAGCTATCAATAACTAGCTGGGTAAATTACCAATGTTATCTATACGAGGGCGTATGGACTTCAGTACAATACTCAATGTTGCACTTTAACCATTATCTGTCTACAGGTTATCAATTTATCCCAGATCCGGATCTGTTCTGTACATGCTTCACGCTGTTGGATTTACAGATGTGCTTCATAATCTGATTTTCGATAACAATCTAGATATTTAAAAGAATTACGGTGTTACTTTTCTTTCTATGATAACTTTGACTCCTTATGCATGCAAATTTTAATTAGCTCCAAATTTCAATCTTTTTGAAAATATATTTGTTTAAAATTTTCGATAAAGTTGTCGATAAGCTAAGCAGGCTTTGAACAATTGTACCAAGAGGTTACTTCAGGTTCAGTGACAAAATGAATGGAAGGTTGATGTTCTTTCATAACCAAGACTTTTTTTTTGTACAATTCTAAAAGGTATTTTTAAAAAACATTATTAATCACTATACTTTCTTCATACAGGAAGTGCTGTTTTAGACATACATACAATTGACCGCATGTTAATTTTGTATGTCAAACATTAGTATGCAAACTGTTTTAATAAATTGAAAGGTTTTGCTTATGATTGTGTAATAATCGTTACATAATATCTGAATGCTGTTGTAAGAGCATGTTGAGGATAGTGTATTTGACAGTGATATACTGGTGGTTATACCAGTGACAGAGCTGTTGTCCTGTACAACAAGCTAGGGCCTATACTACTCCTCTGTACCATGTTTCATTAGCTTAACATTCTTGTTAATTTTGAATTATTGAAATGTTTGAAATTATTACAACTGCAAACAAAATGTACATAATGAATTAAAGGACTCAAAAGATTCACCTTCAGATAGTTGTAAAAAAAATACCACTATTTCCATGAAGTTTTCTAAAATTGCCTTTGAAAATTGGACATGATGAAGCTGTGGAGGCCGGTATGAACGGATGCTGAGGTTTAAGTGGTACATCAGTGTGTTTTTTATGAGGGTTTTACATGCTCTGGGTAATCTGGTTGGAGTGCTCACTTACACATGGTGTGATATCGGTGCCTGTAAATAGCTAATAATGTATCCCCCATACATGCCACACATACATGTCACTGGGGGAGCTCTTCACTCAACTGGGTCAAGGTCAAATCCATACAGCAGAATATGCATTCATAGACAGGGGGTCAAGGCCAATTTAAACACTGAACATTCATTTGTAGACACAGGCTCAAGGGCATATAAATGTGCGTTTATTTGTAGACAGGGGTCAATGCAAATTGTATATAGTAGAACATTCATTTTAAGACAAAAGGTTCAAGGAAAATTTAATCATTCAAAAATGCATGTTTTTATTTGTAGGCAGGGGTCAATGTCAATCTAATATGGTGGAGCGTGCATTTGTAGACAGGTGAGCGAGATTAGGTCAGATAACTAAGACAAATGTGTTCTTTGTAGACCGCAAACAGAGACACTATAGGAGACAGCAAACAGAGACACTATAGGAGACAGCAGAACATGCACCATGGTATCCTGGTACAGCAGTCTAGGATCAACAATAGTACTGTATATTTTGTGACATATATCTCCTTATAGAGCCACCAGCTCCCTGTAACATTTCCTGACATCACCCTCCTTAAGACTGCTCAAATGTTTTGTGACACAAGTATCCTTATCCAAGTTCCCTCAGATAATGTTTTGTGACACAAGTATCCTTATCCAAGTTCCCTCAGATAATGTTTTGTGACACAAGTATCCTTATCCAACTTCCTCAGATAATGTTTTGCAGAAAGAAATTGAATTTCAAATCAAATATTGTGTTTGTGTTCTTTCTAAATTGTCAATTGTTGCTATCAGTAAGAAATCGAAACATAGTTTATTGCTCAAATAAAACCAAAAATGAGGCGTTGTGATAAAAGATTGTGAGCGTTACAATCCCAGCGTTACAATCGGACAGTAATCGCTAAAAGTTCATAGTAAATCTAGGGCAATCTGTGTTGATAGTTCACATTTATCTCGTGTTACTTATACCATTCCGGAATTCCGTCAGATAGACAGAAGAACCGTCTTTTCTTTGTGTTCACATGCTTGTGTGCACATGTCCCACTTTGAACCTTTGAAGCCACTCCTTACCGATCATGGTTGGGATCCTCTGGTCCACTGTATATGGGTCAGCAGACATTTTGAAAGTCTACAGTATTTCCGTGTTTCAGGAATGTCTTTGTTGCCTTGGTAATTAAAGGGGAAATAATGTTAGCCCAACTGACCCACATATCCCCTCATACTGACATTTTTTCAAAAAGTATTGGTTATAGTCTTCTAAGAATCTTGAACGTTCATGGAAAAAATAGAAATTCTAACACATAGGTTTTTCTTTACGCCTTTCATGAAGAAGACAATTGTTTTATTCTTACAAAGTTACTCAAACTCAGGGTGCAATTATTTCAAAGCTGGAATTTTTGTGTGAATAAAGCTACTCAGACTTTGATTCCCTTAAGATGTGGGAACAAGCCTCGCCTTCATTCCTAAATGTGTGAATGTACAATTTATCGCCACTTTAATCGGTGAAGGAGAACAGTGGGCTACTATCGGTTGGAATTAAAACCTACTGTGACAAAAATACTCGAAGTTTGATCACAGTATCATCACTATGTAATGAACAATTCCCTTTCCCCCCGATTTCAATTACACACCAAATAACCTGAAAAATAGTTGATAAAATATTCATGTTTTATTTCAAAATCTTTCAACAAAACACATTAAATTTAGATGTCTTATAAATCTGCTACACCACAAAGCGGCGACCCATATCTAGTTTGGGGTAATTATAAGCTAGAATCAGATATACAACTACAACATCTTTTCTTCCTTTCAAAATCAACTTTTGATGATGTCCAGCAAATTTATACATTTTCAAAAATGTTGGAAGCTACCGCAAAGTTAGAGGAGATGTCTCTCTAAAGTATTAATTTAAATTAGCTGCTTCTTTCCCTGTATAAATCTTTTGAGAACAATCTTCATAGGCCTCGTCCTGTGTTTGCTACAAGCCAAATTGATGTATAGGGTCTTTTACAGATTTTAACACATTTTACCCTTGTGACTTTCAATTTGGGTCAAGGTCATATATTTCAACAGACTAACAGTGCTTATCCTAATATATTTAATCATTATAATAATGTTGAGGATAACAAACATTCAGTGTACAGTCATATAATCCCTTTGGTTGAAGACGGACAGTACAATCGGTTCTGTAGAGTAAAGGTCTATGGCTTTGGGCGAGTGATACCAAGGAATATTCCGTAAATTGCTCTTTTAACCCTAGTGATGCTATACCGGCCTTTTGGCGTTCCACTGGTCGAGTGTTATACCCGCCTTTTGGCGTTCCACAGAAGATATGGGAATCCCCATTTATAAATGATAATTTATAATTATTCTCTTTATTTCTTCCTTTAAGAAGATTTTACAAACAGAATAATGTAATTACAATGATATATATAAGATAATAGATGCAAAATCAAATAGATGGTAAGGCAAAATTAGTGCACAACAGAATTAGTTAACACAATAGAAATAAGTTAATCAATTTGAGTACAGTTTACAAAAGAATACATAATTAATAATGTTAAGAATGATATACACAAAAGTATTGAATAATCATTCGAAGTATACATTAAGCATTTTTGAAATATGATTGACTGATGCCATACGAAATTCTGTGAACTCTAATGTATTCAGTTCATTCTTTTGTATGTCAAAGATGAAAATCAAACTCCGTGTCGTTTTGGAATAACAATCGATACATTCTTGGAAAGCACACATTTGGCTGGATATCCGATATTTTAGGACCTTTTTTTTGGCGCGGTAAAATGCTCCGAGTCACATATTTATCGGACAGGTGCTCTGGTTCAGATACGGAATTGTAGGATACTTTTAGGCGTTTACGTGTATTTTCAATGTCAAGTAAGTAATTTTTTACCATAATTCATATTTAATTGTTAATTCGTTACAGTTTAACATACTTAAAATAGGAAAATTGATGTTTTCAGTCGATAATTCGCTAGACCCTGTAACCTGATATTTATAAACAAGTTACTGATTGGTTTGGGCTCTTTATCAAATTTTGCGTGAACTGATCGATAAAATAAACTACTGAAACGTGAAAATAGCTTGAGTTTTTGTTTTTTGATTCTCTGTTTTCTTTCGTTGTAAAAATGCATCAATAATATGAAATGCTTACTGCTTTCGTTACCCACAGCTTCTTTCAAGTGACACGGGAATCCCCATTTCGTCACGTGTTACTACCAGACAACAATAACCGAGTCGACCTCGGGAATCAAACTTAGTATCGAAAGTTAAATCAAACGATTGAAACATGAAGAGAGGTTATTTTTTTTTTATATGTTTCTGTATATTTTTGAGGTGTGAAATGAGTTAATATTTACGTACACATGCGTTGTGCAAGGGAATTCCAAACTTTGTCACGTGATGATCGTAAAATACCAGACGTCATCTGTTCATAGTAAGGTCATCTTTTTACCCTGTTGTTCAATCTAGAGGCATTTTTTGTTGAAGTAAATGGTTGAATTATGGATACAGATTGTTTTTCATATCTACATACTAGTTTGGGGGATTTTGTAATTATAAACATTTGCTGTAAGGCTATGTTAGTCTAGTACAGCTTCCTTCGCGTTGTCAATATAAACAACATGGCGGACGCCGACAACGTCGCCAAACTAGAACATGTTTTGCCTGAATTTAGAGAAATTTTTGAAGAAGTATTTGTCGATGATGATAGTGACGATTTTGAAGGGTTCGATTCTGACGACTGTGAGACTGAAACAGCTGACAATGATGTTTTTGCCGAGGAAAGTTGGCGTGAAGGTACCCACACTCCATCTACTTTCACTTTCATTGGGGACGCAGGGATACATTTACCAGAACATGAGCACGATGACTTGAGCTAATTAGACTATTTTAAAAGTATTGTAACTCATGATGTAATCAATATCATTGTGATGTTGTTTTGAAGCATATTTTAAAGCCATATTTAGTGAAGTGTGTTGTTTACCATAACTTGTTTCAATTATGACCTTCAGAGTTGTGAAAGTCTGCTGTGTTATTATTGCTGTGACAGGAAGACTTGATGTAAACAAGCCAGTATGTGAACGGTATCAGTGTGTAGATATGTGAACCTGTGATGCCATGTGACATCAAACACCTGGCTAATCGACATCAAACATCTCCTATCTGACCTGTGTGACCGATATATCTGTCTGTGTAACCTTAACTATCTAAGCTCAGTTATCCTGACAACTTCACCAATCCAACAATCTCTGTCAACTTCCATTGAAAATCCACAATTTCGATTATCGAACAAAGTTACCTTCCCTTCTAAGTGTACAATTTTAACTATCTACCCTTGGTGAAAAAGTGTCGAACCCCAGTTACCTCCCCTTAGTGACCTCCCATTATTACCTTACAACCTGAATTTTCTATCCACAGCTACTTACCCTCTATATGCTAAAAGATAATTGTCCAACCTCAGTTACCTCCCCTGGTAAACCCTTTAACATTAGCTATATACCCTGAAATTCCTTCCCTATTTTACCTCACAAACTTTACTCTCTACCTCAACTATTTGACATCAGTTACCTCCCTTTTTAAACATAGGAAGCTTAACTACTAAAACTAAATTACCATCCCTCATTACATGAACTACGTAACCTCAGTAACCTTTCTTTCTAAAACAAATCCAACCTCAACTACCTCCCCTTCTAACCCCGATTCCATAACTATCTACCTTTAGTTGCCTCTGTTCTAACCCCAAAGTTATCTCCCCTTCTAACTCTATAAAACTTATTTATCAAATCTTTGTTACATTCCCTTATTGAATGACTTCAGTTACATTTCCTTTTAACTCAACAATCTCATTTACCTCCCCTTTTTACCCCAAATCTATAACTATCTACCTTCAGTTACCTCCCCTGTTGACCCCACATCCATAACTATCTACCTTCAGATTCTTCCCTTCTAACCCGAAAAAACCCATAACTCGTTCCATTTAGTTTCCTTCTCTTCTAATCCCACAACCTTAATCTTCTGATAGCAAGAGAATCACAAGTGAAGCTAATGACATACGTATGATGAACAGTTATATTGAAGGTAGTATAATACCTAGGGGCATTAGTGTAACAATACTGGTATAAACCTAGTACCAATTCAGTCAGACTCCAATCATATCTACAAGTACATTACTATTGTTAGCTATGTTGAAGAACATGATATTGGAAATCTAACCATTATCTTAATTTTGCTCAGGAATCCGTAAATTTGGGAATCAAAACTTTTTGAGAATAATTGAGAATTAGAGTGTGTTAAAACAATTAAATTTATGGACAATTTCTGGTTATCTAGTGATAAAGACATGGCTACATGCTGCTCTCTGTGATGACAGAGCTATATGTGTTGTCTGTGATGACAGGGCTACATGCTGTTGTCTGTGATGACACGGCTACATGCTGCTCTCTGTGATGACAGAGCTATATGTGTTGTCTGTGATGACAGGGCTACATGCTGTTGTCTGTGATGACAGGGCTACATGCTGTTGTCTGTGATGACATGGCTACATGCTGTTGTCTATGATGACACAGCTACATGCTGTCGTCTGTGATGACACGGCTACATGCTGTTGTCTGTGATGACAGTGCTACATGCTGTTGTCTGTGATGACATGGTTACATGCTGTTGTATGTGATGACACAGCTACATGCTGTCGTCTGTGATGACACGGCTACATGCTGTTGTCTGTGATGACACAGCTACATGCTGTTGTCTGTGATGACAGGGCTACATGCTGTTGTCTGTGATGACACAGCTACATGCTGTTGTCTGTGATGACACAGCTACATGCTGTTGTCTGTGATGACACAGCTACATGCTGTTGTCTGTGATGACACAGCTACATGCTGTTGTCTGTGATGACACAGCTACATGCTGTTGTCTGTGATGACACAGCTACATGCTGTTGTCTGTGATGACACAGCTACATGCTGTTGTCTGTGATGACACAGCTACATGCTGTTGTCTGTGATGACACAGCTACATGCTGTTGTCTGTGATGACACAGCTACATGCTGTTGTCTGTGATGACACAGCTACATGCTGTTGTCTGTGATGACACAGCTACATGCTGTTGTCTGTGATGACATGGCTACATGCTGTTGTCCGTGATGACACGGCTACATGCTGTTGTCTGTGATGACACAGCTACATGCTGTTGTCTGTGATGACATGGCTACATGCTGTTGTCTGTGATGTTACAGCTACATGCATGCTGTTGTCTGTGATGACATGGCTACATGCTGTTGTCTGTAATGACAGAGCTACATGCTGCTGATTGTGATGTGTTAGGGTAACTGACTGGTAACACTGTTGGCCTGGTAACATGTCTCTGGCACAGAAAGACGAACATCTTGTTCAAATCAGCCTGTCACATACATATTGTAGTAGCTTCAGGTGAACTACTGGGTAATATCCAAGGCCACATGTCTGCATTTAACATGTACAGTCTTATTCAATTGATGTATGACCTTACTTTTCTATCAATAGAATGGACGTAGACAATTGTACTGACCCCAGCCTAGTGTACCCTTGAAAGTATTTCTGTAAGCTATTTCTGCTGATAGAATGGACAATAGGCAATTATACTAACCCTATAGCCTAGAGGTAACTTAGAAAGTACTCCTAAAAGCTCTTTTTACAAATAGAATGGACAATAGGCAATTATACTGATCCTGCTATATAGTGTATTGGACAGTGGACAAATATACTGGTCCAGACTAGAGGTAACTGTAAAAAACTCTTGTTAAGCCCTATCTCCTAGACAGTGGACAAATGTACTGGTCAAGTCTAGAGGTGACTATTATAAACTCTCGTTAAGCCCTATCTCCTAGACAGTGGACAAATGTACTGGTCAAGTCTAGAGGTAACTATTATAAACTCTCGTTAAGCCCTATCTCCTGGACAGTGGACAAATATACTGGTCAAGTCTAGAGGTAACTATAATAAACTCTTGTTAAGCCCTATCTCCTGGACAGTGGACAAATATACTGGTCAAGTCTAGAGGTAACTATAATAAACTCTCGTTAAGCCCTATCTCCTGGACAGTGGACAAATATACTGGTCAAGTCTAGAGGTAACTATAATAAACTCTTGTTAAGCCCTATCTCCTGGACAGTGGACAAATATACTGGTCAAGTCTAGAGGTAACTATAATAAACTCTTGTTAAGCCCTATCTCCTGGACAGTGGACAAATGTACTGGTCAAGTCTAGAGGTAACTATTATAAACTCTCGTTAAGCACTATCTCCTGGACAGTGGACAAATATACTGGTCAAGTCTAGAGGTAACTATAATAAACTCTTGTTAAGCCCTATCTCCTGGACAGTGGACAAATATACTGGTCAAGTCTAGAGGTAACTATAATAAACTCTTGTTAAGCCCTATCTCCTGGACAGTGGACAAATATACTGGTCAAGTCTAGAGGTAACTATAATAAACTCTTGTTAAGCCCTATCTCCTGGACAGTGGACAAATATACTGGTCAAGTCAAGAGGTAACTATAATAAACTCTTGTTAAGCCTTATCTCCTGGACAGTGGACAAATATACTGGTCAAGTCTAGAGGTAACTATAATAAACTCTCGTTAAGCCCAACTTCCTAGACAGAAGACAATTGTACTGATCATGGCTTATTGGTAACTTACAGAGCTCTCTCTCTTGGTAAGCTCTATTTATATAAACCAAAACTGAGAAACAGACTTACAAAAATAGCAGCATTAGAGCTAAGCTATCGGATTACCGGATTATCTTGTCAGCGGGAAGATAGAAATTTCACATCAACATACAATTGAGTTCAATAACTGTAACATTGTTTTTTGTCTAATGGCAGGTAATTGAATGAACATTTTTTAATACTTATAAGGTACACAGAAAACTCCCTTAGGATTCAGCGAGGCCACACATTCACAATTAAAGCAAAACACAAGAGCTTAGGAGATGATCATACTGATTTTCAAGGAAAAAACCACAACATTTGCCTTGCTGGATTAGTCTGAGGACACTCAGTAGCCATTACTGGCTATCAGCCCCCAAATTTTAATTCAGAATTTTCCAGACACATTTTTCTACTAGTTTATCCCCCTTCCTCTCCTAGTTTGAACCTTCACATATCCAAGTATAAAGATTATTGGAGTTTGAATAATTTTTCTGAACAATTCAGTTTCAAGAGACATTGTCAGTGAAATTGTAGCTTTTTGATATTTTTCAAAACTCAGTATGAATTCATATGTGTAAAATGAGAAGATTAGATTGCAATTATGCAGTTTGAAAGCCTTGGGTGGGCAATATAGATCCTTGATTTACTTCAGTAGTCTAGTCACAGGACTTGAGGGATTGAATACATCAGGTACAACAGACGTCATCCTGGGTTGTGCCATATGGCCGCCCTGTGTACCTATATCGGCTAATGACGTAGGTATGTGTATATCTGTCGAGATATATAGATTAAATGTGTAGGTAGAAACAGAGATAAACACTACGCAAATATTGACATTTGCATCATCAAAGTACTACAGTATATCTAGGTGACATGCTCAGCATACTTTCAGTACAGTTAGTTATGTACGTACCTACACCTGCCGACTATGTTGACAATACTATGACAGTTACCGTCACTAAAAATCCTAAAATCAAGAGTGAAAATATTATTTAAAATGAAAGTTTTCCTATTCTTATTTCTTCTCATAGTTTGACAATTAATAAAATTCAAGCACATTTGTCAACATGCAACAGAAAAATAATTTGTAGGACTTACAAAAATTTGAAATATACTTCAAAGGAAACCAGTTCATAAAAGATTATGAAGCACATCGTAATATTTGATACCAAAGGTTTGAGCCTGGCTTACGTAGGAAGATGTTTATCAGTGTCGAACACACACCACTAAGCTTATACTGTAGTACAGGTACGTAAATATCTACAAGCTGTCACCACATCCATTGATAATTCTCCAGGTATCAACTCACGATTGTGTGTACAACATAAAGGTCGAACTTCCATGGAAATATTGTAAACAAACTTCGTTCTTTACAGCCAGTGTACCCTTCTAATTTAGCTTTTGTATTTTGGTTTCCATGCTGATCTTTGAGTAATGGCTGATCTTAATGGCACTTTTGTCTTATGTATTTTAACTCTGACATAACAAATACATGTTCCTCCTTCAACTTACCTTTTTTCATTATTTACAATACAATATTTATCTTAACAAGATTGTTCTGCAGAGGGACAATTGTTGAGAAATGTAAAAGGAAAGAAAGTAGTGCCCAGCTTACACTGGGGATCAAACCCGTGACCAGAGCTTCCCAGTCCACCACTCTATGGACTGAGCTGAAGGGAAATTCGCTCAAGCTTGAAACTAGAAGGCAACCGTAATCCTATGTACAATTGAAATTTGCCACAAAAATATATATAAAAAAAATGTTTTTTGGATTTGGTATTTTCAATATAGTCAAACTTCGATGTTTCGAACATTGTGGGACCATCGGGAAAATTCGAAACATCGGGACTTCGACTCACGAAAATTGAACATCGACATCAAGATCGTTCACAGAAAGAAGATTGTGATTCTTATGTGACGAAACACAAGCTAGGAAATTCAATTTTAAAGTACAAATATACCTTGACAGAAATAACAATAGTTTTTTTAATAACACATTGTCGTTTTCATTGTGATCTTATCAAATTCAAAACTTCGTTGTTTGGTCAATTATTTTTCGAGTGATTCTTGTTGGCTGTTTTTTTTTCAAGATTGTTTTTTTAATATGACAATCAATTTGATTAAAAATCACACAATTAAGTTAATAACATCACAAACCAATAAACATACAGCTCATTGTCCCATGGCCCTAGACATGCATTCCGCAAAATGGACCATTTTAGGAAACCATTTTCTTTGACATAAGCCTATGTACTTCCGGTGAATGTATCTTACGGAATCATCAACACTGTAATGATCATCACTTTGCATCATAAATACTTCACACTGCTGTTTTAAGTAAACAATACTGAATTAATCAGTGGCAGTTTATTACCTGGAAATAATGAAAACCGGGTTGTGTCAACATGGTCACCAGTACTTTTCACTGGAGACCGAAACATGACCGTTTCATTGATCTCGTACTGGTACATTTTCGACTTCGATTTATTAGTTGTAATTTCGACCGTTTTCATAACGAACGGGCCTTACTTATACTTCGAAACAGCGAGAAATTTGACTCATAAAAGTTTGATTCATGAATAAAATATTAGTAGTGTTATATATGGGAAAATATCCGGACTTTGCCGTAGGTTGGACACACCGACAAATTTCAATGTTCGAAGTTTGAGTTATAGAGATTCGCCTCTATTAAATGTTGAACAATTTTACTTACGGTAAACCCCCAAGATCTATTCACGAATGTAAACACTTATGCAATAGATCCATTGTAAATCAGAAATGATGAAGTGTAAAATAAATAAGAAGGTTTTTTATTTAAGGTGAGCAAACTTCCTTATTATGAGTGGTTGTCCCACCAAGATTACATGTGTACAATTACGTATATCAAGACCCACTTTATAAGTTTGACACAAGTTGTTCCAAAATCAAACCCCTGCCTACCTCGGAGTACACTGGAAATGAAATGCTCTTATCGATCTAGACCTGAAGGTCCAATAATGGCCAAAATCCTGTACAACATAGGCTATTTATAGAACAATACATGATAAACAGTCACACCTAGAATAAGTTTCAACAGGTGCACTTAAACTATTCTATCATGTCTGAGCAATATAACAACACTTTTCATTGGTTTTATTACCAGATAATTTTAGACAGTCAACCATACAATATACTTGTTCTATTTCCACATGCAATGCTCTTTTAAAATCCTTCCCCCCCCCACCCCCCACCCCCCTCCATTGCACATGTAAACAAATGAGCAATGTGTGACCAGTCTTGGACAAATTAGCTTTGTTGAGTGAGGGAATACACATCCATGTGCATGTCAAACTATTTGATGCAGTTTCCAAAAGTTATGACATTAGATTTATGACATACCTTGTTGGTGTCAAATGAAAATGTGGCATCTAACAGAAGTTCGCAGCCTAATTGAAGTAGTTGGATGATTTAGGTCATATGGCAATGATTTTTACTTTGATTTGGTTTATTTCTGGTTTTACGTCCTTGAAACAATGAAGGTCATTTTAAGACGAGGAAAGTGAAGTAGACAACAAAATACAATCCGTTTATATTTTCTTGGGGTAGAATAGATTCATCAACATTTGTTCTCATATTGATGGAATATGTGACAGAGAATTCGAAAACCAGGCATCGAAAATATTGGAAAATATTAAGTTTTTTTCCAAATTTTCTTACCTTCATTACATATTCCATGATAAACTATATGTATAGGCAAGTTGATAATTTCTTCATTCATACCTGATATATAGAGCTTACAGGTGTACTGAAAGGTTATGTTCACACCTGTGTATATGTCCATGGAGAGGTCAGTCAGGTAATAAATTGATGGAAGTTTTTTGTACTTGATAATCATTTTAATCCATCTCAAGCCTTCAAGATGGATTACATTTTATTCTAATCCACAGACAGATTACATTTTAAACACTTTGTAGTAACATTACTAATTCATTAACCTTGTACGGGTTCACCTTTACTGTTAGTAGTTTTCAGGAGTCGCTCAACATTAATCTTCAAGTTTAAATGGACATCAACAGTCTTACAACAGGGCTATCAACACAATCGGCATCAATCTTCCACGATTTGACACTCAATGAAGCCGATTTCTATTTTAGGATGTTTAGCAGAAGATTTAGACAAATGAACAAAGCAACAGAGATAAACCTACAGTTTATCTTACTATTAACTTCAGTGAATGTAAAAGCCAGGAGGCTATCAATGGAAAGCTGACTAATTTGGCATTAGTTGGCAAGATCATGACCTCTGACCCACTCCAGACTGAACCTGCTTACAATGTCTGGTGGAAAGAAAGATAAAAACTTCGACCTGAATTGCACTTAAAAATAACAAACATTTTTACAACCTTTGGTTAACAGTTGACTACCACCATCCTGGCAGATCTCCATTTTCTTTTGGGATAAATATTAAAGAAAAAGTTCACGAAATGTTTTATAAAATAGACAACATTCATAAAATCATGAAATAGCACCTGAACACTTTTGAGCATATGTCATTATGCTGGGTCTACTGCAGCCTCCCTAATTACTAATGCACAAGAATTTTTAATGCCAAGGCGATAAATGAATTATGAAATTCTCCTTGATTATAAACCTAACCACCAATATGTTACAATCAGACAACATCTTTAATGTCACATTTACATTATAACCAAGATTTCTTTTTCAACGAGGGAATTCCTGCCATACTTAAGGTGAGACAGACTGTACAACACACCTTGAACATTTACATAATCCTACATACATATACATGTATCCCGTTTATTTCTTTGAGCTGACATACCACACATCCTTATATGTGACGATGGGATATGACTTAAGTGCACTGTATTTTTTTCATTTCTGTTTATTTATGGCGACTTATATGAGTCTAGAGTTACTTTATATATCAAGGGATGCCATAAATATGCGGCCAATTACAATGCTGTATTAGGTAAGCTTTACCTGTGGACTACCACATGACGTATGCCAATTTCAGAAACCATATTTCTTGGAATCTCAAAAAGAAAATAAACAAACAAATATACAAACAACAAAACCTGTTTTGCCATACCTAGGATATATAATTCAGGAGTGTTTTGTTTTTGATTTTTTACTTTGTACATAAACAAGATTTGTGATGTTTTTCATTGCAGGATATAAGCAAGATTAATGTGATGTTTTTTTTTTTTAAATTTCTGAATTGTGTTGGTATTATATTTCATAAAGAGAGTTCATAAAGAGAGCTTTAAAGTAAAAATCTTGGATTAGCATAAATAATTTAGCAAATGATTTATAATCTTTTCTAAGGAAGCTATTAGTGTTTCAGTTGTGTATATGTGAAATGTGCTGTAGCATGTAAAATTAATTGAAATAAACATTTATTTAATGAATTCCAGAAAATGTCAGTCATGTCAGGATAACATCCTGTTATTGAAAAGCCTTTTACACATATTTTTACAAGTGAAATAGAGATATAGTCAGTATGTTTTCTATATTAACCCATTTACCCCTAAAGTTACAGTGGGACCTTAACAATTCAAAGACTGGACCAGACCAGTTTAAGTATGTAGGGGTGAGTGAGTTAATTAACATTCAGCAGTTGGGGTGAAATATCCTGATTCTGTATATTTCAAAGATTCAACAAAACATCTGATATCAATAATTTTTATATCTCCTTCACCTTAGTACATTATGTACAAACTAACAAACTTGCACCAGTAATATTTATCAGGCTATCTAAATTTCCCCATCTTATAAACTGAATCCACCCACTTTAAGGAGGTTCAAGGAGTAATACTATATATTATTTAAAAGTCCTACCACCAAAGTATCAAGTTTTATTCTTCATTTTCAAACTCTTTCTAGCTAAATGTTTAGCATCACCTTTATCTTCTGATCGTGGTCCACCAAAATATTATTAAAGTATTATTATTACACATTTTCATTTTCAACTTCCTTCCATCAAAATATCTAGTACCTGGTACATATTTCTTCCATTTCCAAACTCTGACAACTAAAATATCTAGATCAGATGTCCTTCCACCAAAATATCTAGTATAAATGTCATTCCTGATCTCTAACCACTAAAATATCTATAATGAATTCCATTTGCAGGTGCCCTTTCACCAAAATATCTTTCAAGTTATCTCACTCTGACAGTAAAGAAGTCAAGAATAAACCTGTAGGAGGAAAACATTCTGTAATCTTTAAACTTAGTACGAGTAAATAGGAGTAAATAGGAGTCGATAGACTGTTGCTAAAACATGGGTAAGAAAACGTGCTAGCCTAGTAGACAAATGACATTGGCAGGTCTGAAGGTGCCTTCCTGGTAGCTAGCTTTATTGTGTATCTACGGTGTAGTAGATAACCACAAACTATACAGCTAATTGTTCACAAACAAAGAGCAACATAACATCTTCGAATATAAAAAATAAACCAGTATTTCATTTATTCTGTTAATGTAACAGTGGACTTGTCAGAAACATTCCAGATCTATATAGTAATACTCTGGCTTTCTTGTTGGACAACACTGTAAACCTTCCAGTTCCTGGACGTCCTACACATATTTTGGCAGGAAGCCCATACAAATATTTTAAATGCACCAATCTGTACCAGTTGCCAATTCATTAGACTAACAAAAGGTTCAATATTTACACTATGTCACAAGACGACTGTAAAACGACTTCAAGATAGACCAAATCTTCACAATTTTACGACATGATAATGTTGGTTTTATATGCCAGATCTATCAGACCCCAGACATAATTAACATCCTGTTTCTTGTCGGTCACAATTTGCCTGTGTACTATATGGAGTCAAACCTATACCCACCAACATACCAACAAACACTCTAGATCTCACAGCAACATCAACAGCAGTTTCTGCTGTTTGACAATTGCTGAAAAAAGACAACGATTCGTAAAATAATGGACAAAATTAATTTTGATCTTTATTTCAATTTGTCCCTTTTTCGTTTTTTGTCCACTGATGGTGATTGGTGTTACAGTATATAATATCGTTCTTTTATATCATGGGACTTTCAACAATTATACTGGCATTACAGATGCAAAACTTAAATAGCAATCCCCTCATCCCCCAGAACATTTTCGAAATTTTCGAGGGCTCATATTGGCATTACAAATCTAATAGTTAAATAGCAATCCCCTCAATCCCCAGAATATATTTTCAAAATACTTTTTGAGAGCTCAGACTTTTTCTGTCACTGCCCTAAATTCTACAGCTTCCGGGTAGGGCTGGGGGTCGGGTTGGGGGTGGCCCACGGTGGGAGTGGGGTTGGNGAACACCACTTTGAATTTGTTCCCCACACCAATCTCTTACACAAGGCTACTACTGGCCTAGATTTAGTAGTCCTGGTATAGAATCTACAGGTGTAAGTGCTGGGCTTGTTACAGACTTTTATTACAGTACAAGACAAATCTCTACCTGGTACTGGACATTTACCAAAACTGACCTCTACATTGACTGGGTAAGGCTGCACCTCACCTAATACCTTGGGAGTCGGCCAAATGACTTGATTACAAAAACATAAACATAATTCTAAGCTTAAACATGATTAATCTGAATTACTCGGGATCATGGGACTTTGGGTCTAGTCCAAGTTGGTGAGATTCTTTTGATTAAAAGAATAATCCATTGTTTCTGATCTGGCACAGAAAAATGTAAACAGTCGGGGTCAAGTACTTCTTATTCAATGAGTTTATTTAATCATGGTTTCTTAAACAAAGACAACTAGGTCAAATCATGATGAAATCCCACTTTTTTATCCACAAATAGACATGGTAAGAGTTTTAGAACGTAAATATTAGGGTTAATGAAAAAAAGATATGATAAAAAGGAAATTTATGTTAATGCAATTTTGTATTTCTGTTTATTTCTGTTGTTTAAAGAGACTCTAAATTATCTTAATAAAATAATTTCAAAACTTGTTACTTCATTACTTTTTTAAAAGGGGATACTGAATGCTCAGCCTGTATATTACATACAAAACATGCACAACTCAATTTGCGCGGATAATCAATAATTTCATCATGGCTGCCTGCAAGTCAGCCTCAAAAATAACTAATCTTTAATATTCATTCTATAAACTATTTTGACCCTGTTAAGAGATTTAACAAACAAGAGGCCGAGAGGGCCTGTATCGCTCACCTGTTTCTTTTGTTACATGCAACTGACATATCGGTAACTTAAGACCAATTTTGGTAACTAGAACACAAGACATTTTAACATCTCTTAAACGATTCTGAAGATATTGTTGTTTGAACCTTGAAATCTTAATTTTAAAGCTTTTAACCCATATTGACCTTTGACTCCCGACTTGCACTTAAAGTTGACCTTTGACCTCATTACTGTAATAAAGAAAGTAATTCACACAGCTGGTCTACATAACATACCCAAGTATCATGACTCTAGTCCTTATGGTTCTTAGGATATTGTTTTTTTTAAATTTTTCACACATTTGACCGCTGCGATCTTGAAAGTAGTCAAGGTCATTTTGATGAGAAACTTTATAGCACTCCATCCCAGATACCTACTGGCCAAATATCATGACCCAGCTAGGTCCTACAGTTTTTCAGAAAAAGTCGCTCAAAAGAAAAAGTTGACGGACAGACCACAGACGCCGGACAGGCCAGGTGAGCTAAAAATCAGTTGACTTTGTGTTAACAGATTTGACCTTTTAGCATGACCATCTGAAGAACTCTTCTACACAACTAAGGGAAAGTGTAATTGGAATTTTGCCAGAAAATCATGCATTTACTCTGACCATGTGACTTAATATAAATACAGGTAAAAACAAAGCCTTTTATGGACATTGGTGCTACAATTGTATGAAGATATCCCAAATTTCCTCATTCCAGGATTACATATGTCACAACTGACTGTAACAGAGAAACAGATATTAATGTCTTGAATGCATACATTTATTTTTAACGTCATCTCTGGAGAGATTGTTTCCTGCCTCACAGACGGGGTCATGCAGACATCATTACGTCATTTTCGGGTCATAAAAACCTGGTAATATTGTCGCCTAGACACTGTATACATAAATCTTGTTCCCGAGACAGAACATATCAATTAGGTTTCTCTGTCAAGTCACCAAGTACACCAATAGTACTCACAGGTAGATAAAATACCTCTCCAAATTAAATAGAATCTCACTTTAAAAAGTTCCTTTAAATTTACTGTTAAGTTCAAGTTATAGACGAGCAATCTAAAACTGTTGATATAACTCCCATAGAGAGGATTTTTAACTGTCCAACAAACCATGCTTTAATGGGATCCTTTTACCCAATCATTATGTTGCATCAGTATGTATAAGAACAAGAGGCCCAGAGGGCCTGTATCGCTCACCTGTTTCTTTTGTTACAAGAAACTGACATATAGGTTACTTAAAACCAAATTTGGTAACTAGAACACAAGACATTTTAACATCTCCTAAACGGTTCTGAAAATATTGTTGTTTGAAATTTGAATTTTGAAGCTTTTAACCCACATTGACCTTTGACTCCCGACTTTCACTTAAAGTTGACCTTGTTGTTTGAAGTTTTTAACATATTTCACCCCAGTGACCTTGAAAGTAGGTAAAAAACATTTAATGATGAAACTTTATAGCACTCTATCCCAGGTACTTACTGGCCAAATATCATGACCCTGGGCATCATGGAACTTGAGAAGAAGATTGTTAAAGCTTTTAACCAAAGTTGACATTTGACCCCAAACTAGCACTTAAAGTTGACCTTTGACCTCATTACTGTAATTGAGAAAAAGATTCGCACTGCTGATTCACATACACAAGTATCATGACTCTAGTTCAAATGGTTCTTAGGATATTGCTGTTTGAGATTTTTAACATATTTGACCCCTGTGACCTTGAAAGTATATGTAGGTCTAGGTCTTTTAAATGAGGACACTTTATAGCACTCAATCCCAGGTACCTACTGGCCAAATATCATGACCCCAGGTCCTCCCGTTCTTCAGAAGAAGTCATTCAAAAGAAAAAGTTGACGGACGGACGACGGATGCCACAGTACGGCATAAGATCACATGGCCCTTCCGAGGGCCAGGCGAGCTAAAAATGTATACCAATATACAAAACATGTAACCTGCAAGGCTGCAATTAAGTGATTCTATTCCTATAATAGCTGTGAGTGTTTTTATCAGACGATACCAGTATTTAGGGGTGCTGGTTTTTATTTATTTTTAAAGAATATTTGAGTGTCCTGATGAACAAATACCATACTGCATTTCAGATTATATGATAGCAAGCAATTTTGAAAATAAAGTTCATCTACAGTTGTGAAAAAAACAAGAGGCCCAAGAGGGCCTGTATCGCTCACCTGAATATTTAAGCAGTCATAGCAAAATATTCTCATTAAATATTATATTGCACTAAAAATATTTCCCTCACAAACTTTGTTGGCTCCATCTGTTGAAACTACCAGCAAAATATTATTACAAGATTCTATGCTTTATGATTCTTCAGAAGTTGCTTGACATATTTTCCCCTGTGACCTTGTAAGTAGGTCAATGTCATTTTCCTTCTCAAATTGGTAAGCTCTATTCCAAAAGCTACCAGCCAAATCTTATGAATCCATTCTTTTTAAGAACAAATCCATTAAAATGTTGTTGACCTAGCTGTGACCTTGAAAGTAGGTCAAGGTGACTTTCATTCTCAAACTTTGTTGGGCTCTTTCCTAGGAAGCTACAAGCCAAATATAAAGATTCTATACCTTTCAGTTGTTCAGAAGAAGTCGTTTGAAGTGTCTGACACATTTGACCCCTGTGACCTTGAAAGAAGGTCAAGGTAATTTTCTTCCTCAAACTTTGCCGGGCTCTATCCCAGGAAGCCATCAATCAAATATAAAGATTCTATA
>NW_018408833.1:756323-763704 GCF_002113885.1 Mizuhopecten yessoensis
GCCAAATATAAAGATTCTATATCCTTCAGTTCTTCAGAAGAAGTCATTAGAAGTTTTTTACACATTTGACTCCTGTGACCTTGAAAGTAGGTCAAGGTAATTTTCTTTCTCAAACTTTGTTGGGCTCCATCCCAGGAACCAATCAGCCAAATATGAAGATTCAATACCTTTTAGTTCTTCAGAAGAAGTCATTTGAAGTTTTTGACATATTTGACCCCTGTGACCTTGAAAGTAGGTCAAACTAATTTTCATTCGCAAACTTTGTTGGGCTCTATCCCAGGAAGCCACCAGCCAAACATAAAGATTCTATACATCTCAGTTCTTCAGAAGAAGTCGTTTGAAGTTTTTGACATATTTGACCCCTGTGACCTTTAAAGTAGGTCAAGGTCATTTTCGTTCTCAAACTTCGTTGGGCTCCTACCAACAAAGCTTTCAGCCAAATATCATGACTCTAGGCCTATCCGTTCTTCAGAAGAAGTTGTTTAAAGGAAAAGTTGACGGACGAGGACGGACGGACGGACGGACGACGGACGACGCACCACGACATAAGCTCACTTGCCCTTCGGGCAGGTGAGCTAACAAAAACTCTGAGATTCTTGTTATATTATTATACACTGACTGACATGTTCTTTTAACAAACTTTTTTTTGAGGTAAAAGATTGTATGAACCTTACCACACTATCAAACTCATTAAGTATTAATCTGTATGACATTTTCCACACTGACAGCCAGTCCTAACTAGCTACATCCAGTTATTCTAAGACAGGTACCTTATATCCAAAAAACAATTTATTGTACAAGGAATTTCCTGTGACACAATATCATTTGTCATTTGTCAAAACTTGAATGATCAAGACAATGATAATTTTGTCAAGTGTGTAAATACGATTTTGATCCTGTGCCAGTGGACAGGGGTACTCAATACATAAAACCTGGATACCTGACAGACATCAGATGTTAATCTTACATGGACAACTGATCTAGATCTATTTACCACAAAAAATTGACATCTTTACACTTATGAAATATTAACTTTTGTACAACAATGGCTGAAAAATGGAAATAGTTTCTTAACAGTTTGAGGTCAATAGTGTAATTTATACAAAATTTCAAAATAACAAAACAAAATTTCAATGTTTTGTTTGATCTATTACAAATTATCTCAAAATGTTTGTTTATACATACAAGCTAACATATTGTTCAGCATAATAGTTCGTTCTTTTTCTTTGAGAGTTGTGATCCAGTTAATGCCTAAACGTAACCTGAAGAACAACATTGTGCTAGGACCTATATGGATGGCACTATTCTGTTCCATGACCTACTCTATATGATAACACAAATTCTAACCTAAACAAATGAGCAATGTTTATAAATAACACATATGTTCATCAACAAATCCCCCTTTTCAAACTATTACATAGTGGAGTATGTTTTCAAAACAGTTAAGGTGCAAATTGATAGTGTATGTTCTTAAACATTTAAGATTCTAAAAGTGCTTGTTCTTAAAATAGTTAAGGTCTTAAAAGTGCTTGTTCTTCAAACATTAAAGATCCTCAAAGTGCTTGTTCTTAAAACAGTTAAGGTCCTAAAAGTGCTTGATCTTAAAACAGTAAAGGTCTTAATAGTGCTTGCTCTTAAAACAGTAAAGGTATTAATAGTGCTTGTTCTTAAAACAGTACAGGTCTTAATAGTGCTTGTTCTTAAATCTGTAAAGGTCTTAATAGTGCTTGTTCTTAAAACTGTAAAGATCTAAATAGTGCTTGTTCTTAAAACAGTAAAGGTCTTAATAGTGCTTGCTCTTAAATCAGTAAAGATCTTAATAGTGCTTGTTCTTAAAACAGTAAAGGTCTTAAGAATGCTTGTTCTTAAAACAAATTAGATTTTGGACTTTTTCGCTCTCTGTGATGAAGGCAAATATATTATATATTATCACAGCAAATACATGTTCACAACATAATATACGTAGTAGAAGGGTGAAATAAACACTGGGCGAAACACTGTATATAGTATGTTTTCAAAATAGTGAAAGTCCTAATACTGCAGGCTCTTTAATTTAAATAAGATTTATGATCCCAAAAGATACTTTGAAGACAAATAGTACAAAATATTTGATTTTTTTTTAACTTGAAATATTTATTTCAAATATTTAGGAAAGGGCTTTTAAAGCTTATCAAGCCCTAAATTATCTGATGCTGATATTATTTTCAACAGCATCATCATGTAAAACATCATTAAGTGATGACTTCATATCACACTTATTTTAAATTACATTTATTTTATTACGCAGTTCTAATGAACTTGACATGAACTTTTATCGTAAGGCATTCAAGAAGAATTTGTGGTAAAATACCAAAACAAAACCAGAGCCAATTTTAATTGTCAGAGTTCCAGAGTGGCTTGGCACCACTAGTGTATTTACATTCCTGTGTACTATACTGACCTACACAATGCTGGTCTTACTGTGCCTACATACCTGTATTTACCTGTAAATGTAGGTAAAACACAAGGTGTCTATCTGTAACGAACTATATCTTGACCAGGTCACTTCCCAATTCACTGAAATGTTTTCATCATTGTCCCCATATTCTTCATTCTAACCACCACAAACGTTACTACATCACATTTTGGTTATGATGTGATCAGCAACAATAATTTACAGAACTATGTGATGGCTCAGTTCTTAACAAATCTTTATGACAGAAAATATATACTGTATTTGAATTAGATTTTATTTTACATCAAAAAATTCCTTAAGGACACTCAGAAGAAACAAGAGGCCCATGGGCCTTAACGGTCACCTGAGTCCTACAGTATTTATTATTGTTGTTGAAATATGTAGCAATTTGAGTAAAAATATTGTGAAGTATAAAGTTAACTTAAGTTTGTCAGGACCATGAGCTGATCATTCCTAGACCTATTTTCAGTTAGATCGGCACATTATAACTTGTTTTTAAGTTTGAAATAGGCATTTTCAAAATAGCAGTCATGGCAGCCAAATAGTATTTCTGATCGACCCGAAAAATTACAACACTTTGTCAGGAACATGAGTCGATCATTCCTACAAAGTTTCAGTTCAATCAGCCTAGCAGAACTTGACTTTAAGTTTGAAATAGTTTTTCAAAATGGCGGCCGTGGTGGCCATATTGGATTTCTGATCGACCCGAAAAAATATCAACACTTTGTCAGGACTCGACCCGAAAAAATATCAACACTTTGTCAGGACAATAAGTGGATCATTCCTACCAAGTTTCAGTTCAATCGGCCTAGCTGAATTTGACTTTAAGTTTGAAATAGATTTTCAAAATGGCGGCTGTGTCAGCCATATTGGATTTCTGATCGTCCCGAAAAATAACAGCACTTTGTCAGGACCATGAGTCGATCATTCCTACAAAGTTTCAGTTCAATCGTCCCAGCAGAACTTGACTTTAAGTTGTTTGAAATAGTTTTTCAAAATTGCGGCCGTTTCAGCCATATTGGATTTCTGATCGACCCGAAAAATAACAACACTTTGTCAGGACAATGAGTCGATCATTCCTAAAAAGTTTCAGTTTAATCGGCCAATTTTAACTTGACTTTAAGTTTGAAATAGTTTTTCAAAATGATCGACCCCCAAAAATAACAACACTTGGTCAGGGAGATGTCAGTAACCCTCCCATGAAATATTAATGAAATCCCTTTGCCAGTATTTCAGCTTAAGTTGAAAATGTAAAATGCTAACGGACGACGCACGACGTACGAAGACGGATAGCAATAG
Organism: Mizuhopecten yessoensis; assembly: GCF_002113885.1. Taxonomy (NCBI): domain Eukaryota; kingdom Metazoa; phylum Mollusca; class Bivalvia; order Pectinida; family Pectinidae; genus Mizuhopecten; species Mizuhopecten yessoensis. The sequence goes on from NW_018408833.1 coordinate 760,078, forward strand.
CTAAAGCTCAGGTGACCTAAAATTGAGGTTTCTCTTGTGAAACCAATTTCTATTATAAATACTTACCACAGTCATTATAATGCATATTCCAACCTTACTTGGCTCTTTACATACGTAAATAAAGAATTTTTCCCCCCATGGGGAACCCCTGGGAAACCCACCAATCAGACGGCAGTATTCACGCACGTGATTTAAGACACGAAGCCATGCTTCCCACTTCATAATTCCAAAGCCCAAAAAAGTGAGAGCCAAGGAGACAAGGGGAGGCTGGGAGGGAACTCACCTAATGACTGTGGTAAGTATTTATAATAGAAATTGGTTTCACAAGAGAAACCTCAATTCTATTTCAAAATACGTTACCACAGTCATTATAATGCGAATTCGACTTACCGCAGTGGTGTCTCCGTGGAGCGATGAAGGGTTCCAACAATAGGACCCATACCCCCGGAGGAAAAATTCAAAATACCCTTTCCTTTTGTGACACAAAGCCTGATTACGACCAGCGTTCCGGATCACGCGGAGAAGACATAATGAGGCTTATGCAAAAGAAGAGGGAGGACAGACAACGGACTGGGCAGCCACAAGAGGGCCCAAAGAATACAATCCGTCAGACTGTCCCGACAAAGATCGGAGATAGAACTCCGTAAACGTAGAATGACCCCTCCAAACAGCAGCTGTCATGACCTCAGCGTAAGAAGAACCATTAAATAAGGCCCACGAAGTAGCTAAAGCGCGAACCTCATGAGCCCTAACCCCTGACACCCGCAAGGACTGATCCCCTGCCGACTCATACGCAGCTCGAACAGTCTGAACAATCCAGCGTGAGATGGTCGCTGCAGAGATATCAGAGCGACCGGGCTGGAGAGACCAAAACAGCTAGCCGAGACGAGTGTCCCACCCCCCCCTCTGTTCTGGCCAAGTAGTAACGTAAGGCCCAAACTGGGCAGAGCAGGCGATCAGGACAATCCCCATCTAGAGTTGAAGCCAAAGAAGGGATAACCACAAGCCCTGGGGTGAAACCGGGAACCTGGTTCTTAGCTAAAAAGGAGGGATCAGTGGTCACTGAGACCGAAGAATGGCCAGCCGAAAAACGAAGGCAAGAAGGAGATCTGCTGAAAGCATGAATCTCGCTTCTGCGGTGACCGGAAGCAAAGGCTATCAAGAACACAGTCTTGAAAGTAAGAAACTTTCGATCCGTCGACTGGAGGGGCTTGAATGGCGCCCTTAACAAGGAATCTAGCACAAGTGCTAAATTCCACTTAGGGACCAATTGCTGTGAATGAGGCTTCTCAATGTAGAAGCCCCTAATGAGAGCAGACAACTTCTCGAGAAAAGCCCGTCTGAGTGAGCCTTCCCGAGATAGCATACAACCGTGAAGGTGGAGCCGTTCTGGTCCTGAGTAGAACTGCCGGGACCTCGGTTGAGACAGCAGATCCCACAGGGGTGGGATGCTGCGCGGGAAGTCCACCGACAGCCGAAGCAACAGAGAAAACCAAGGTTGTCGAGGCCAGAACACAGTACAAGGGTGTAGAAGAATCTTCTCCAACAGCCTGCCCACCAGATTGAAGGGAGGAAACGCATACGCGTACATTCCCGACCAGTCCTGGGATAGAGCATCCACCGCCATGGCCGTAGGGTCTGGAACCGGAGACACAAACGTAGGGATTCGAAAGTTCAGGGCCGTGGCGAACAGATCCACATGGGGTCTGTCCCAAACCATGCAAAGAGACCGGAACACCGAACGGGTCCATTCGGTGAGAACCGGGCTCCGAGACCGAGACAGAGTGTCGGCCAGAACATTCAGACGACCTGGAAGGTGCCTCACCGTGAGATCGAGACTGATCTCCTGACACAGCAACAGGACCTGGGTGGATAAAGCACACAGAGCTGGGGAACGGGTGCCCCCCTGGTGCTGCAGATAAGCCACAACAGTGGAGTTGTCTGTCGCCTGCAGGGAGGGTCGAAGACCCCGAAGGGCCAACAGAACAGCACGCATTTCCAGAACATTGATGTGTTCTGAAAGCTGTTCCCTCGACCACCCCCCCGCCGACGTCTGACCGGAAAGGTATGCACCCCAACCGGTCATGGACGCGTCGGTGTAAAGGGTCATAGCAGGAGATGCCCGAACCAGAGGAACTCCTGCCAAGACATTGCTCTCGAGAGTCCACCAACGAGCTGATTTCTTCAGCGACTCCGGCAGAGGAATGTACACATCCCACTGCCGAGACGCCGGAGACCAAATTGACAGAAGGAACAGCTGGAGCGGAAGGATGTGAAGCCGACCCAAGGGAATCACATCTGCCAGTGAATTCAGGTAACCGAGGAAACGGAGGAACAATCGGACCTGAATTCGCTCCACACCGACCAGAACGGAGACCAACAGAGAGGCCTTCTCGAACTTGGACACTGGTGGAAGGACAAACCCCAGATCGGTTCTGAACCGATAACCGAGGAAAACAAAATCTTGGGAGGGGAGAACCTCCGACTTCTCCCTGGAAGGGATGAACCCTAGGCGGCACAGAACACCCAGAACCGACCTCGTGCTCCGGGACAGGATAACTGGATCCATTTGTAGCAACAGGGAGTCGTGGAAGTAGATGTGTGCATCTCCCCCAAGACTGTGGAGGTGCCCCACTACTACCTGCAACAACTTGGTGAAAACCAAGGGGGCCGTAGTGAGGCCGAAGGGCATAGCGTGAAACTGGTAAACCTTCTGCTCGAAAGTGAACCTGAGGAACTTCCTGGCCGACCTCCTGACCGGGATGTGAAAGTAAGCATCCTTCAGATCGTTGGACGTAGCCCACATCCCTGGATGCACTGACGCAATGATGCGCCGTGGTGTTTCCATCTGGAAGTGCAGGGAATCGACGTACGTGTTGAACGTACTGAGGTCGATAATAGGCCTCCAGGCACCGGACTTCTTCTTCACGAGGAAGACCCGGGAGTAAAACCCTGGAGACCACTGGTCCGGTGAAAGTTCCTCGACGTACGTGTTGAACGGCGACAGACAGTGGACAAGGAACGGCGACAGACAGTGGACAAGGAGTTCGCAAGGGCAAGGAAGAGTCAGGAACCCTTCCTACCTCTGGAAAATTTGGCTTTGCCTCGACCCCTATGGGAACCCCTACCGCGGAAGGAAGATTTCCGACGTTCTGCCGGAGCGGAAGTCGGAGGGGCAGCCTGCTGCTGAAATGCAGTCGTCTTTGCCCTCTTCCTCCTACGCCTGGAGGAGCCAGAAGCCTGCCTCTTCCTGCTAGCGCCCTTGCCTGCGGAGTTGTGGCGTGTATCTGCAGCTAAATCTGCGATGTCGGCAACCACGACCTGTAAAGCCGAGAGGGAAAAAGGCTTGCGAGCCTTGCTCACCTTCTGCTTTAATAAAGCATTGACCTGAGCGAGGGACGAAGCCACGCCTCGTCCCTCCGCAAGAGACCTAGCAGAGGCCGAGGAGGCAGATGCTAGGGAAGGCAACATGCTCTGAAGGAGCGAAGTGCGCTCTGGGACGGCCGAATCTGCGGAAGGGCGTGGGCAAACCCCGTCCCCCAGAAGCTTCATAACTTCTGCACGTAAAGTGCGAAAAGAAGCCGAAACCTCTGGAGGCACCGGATCAGCATCTCGGGGCCGGGATTG
>NW_018408833.1:764787-809839 GCF_002113885.1 Mizuhopecten yessoensis
TATATTTACATTCTGTATGCTTAGACCCATTGACAAAAATTACATTCATAAATGCATAACACAGGTGTTCATAGAATCTCAGCACGTGGGAACTGATAGTAACCTGATCACACTGCGTAGTAATACACTACAAAAACTACTCACTCGGAACGACCGACCTAGATGCTTAATTCTTACATCTTAAAATATTATTGAACTGTGCTTTGTGAAATATCCACGTATTCACGTGTCCTGTGCTACAAATAAACATTGAATATGGAACTACATTTTGTTGTGTTATTGTTGTTGACGGTTGCTAAGATCTCTCACGATAGTGTCACATTTCCCCGCGAAAAAACACTGTTCTCGCCACTGCGTTGCACCCGTGTATAAGCAGGAACAAACCCTGTTTATTTGTTTTATTCGTTGTTATATCGATCCACTGAAAGGATTCGTCAATGTAAATATAAGGAATGATATTTATTTTTTCAACATTTATGAGGTCATAACAACAATGGGTTTTTGGACATATTTTACATGAATCGCTAACGCGATTCATTCAATATGTCCATAAACCCATTGTTGTTATGACCTCATAAATGTTGAAAAAATAAAAATCATTCCTTAATTAAAGGATACAATATGTATGGGGACAAACAACGCCTGTTGCAGTTGGAACCCCGTAGAAACCAAAACACGTCCGTAAACACGGCCGGCTGAAGGAATTATTAAGTGGGAAGCATGGCTTCGTGTCTTATCACGTGCGTGAATACTGCCGTCTGATTGGTGGGTTTCCCAGGGGTTCCCCATGGGGGGAAAAATTCTTTATTTACGTATGTAAAGAGCCAAGTAAGGTTGGAATATGCATTATAATGACTGTGGTAACGTATTTTGAAATAGAAAGCACCTTTCATAGATGTGCAAATTACCTGGGTTTTTACGGTAAATATCATTATAGAACTGTTTTTTGTATTAGAGTTAACTTTACATCTAAAATCTTTCTCTGGTACACTCAAAAGAAGTATTAAACATGTGATGACCAGTTAACACAGAGTGAACACATAGTGACCATGCGTGCCAGCACCGTTAATCCCCTAACCTTGTGTCATCTGTCTAGTACAGAGAGATACTGGTATTTATCTCTGTTTATAAAACTCTCAAGGTTTTTTGCGTTGACAAACTGTAACCTTCACATTGACTTTAAATTGACTTCTAAAGCCACTTATCACCCTTGGTGGCCAGATTACACTTTCTCGTCTATACTAAAGGTCAAGGTCATGTCTATGACGTGCATGACTGCTTCATGCTGTAAGATTAATTTTCAGAAGTTATTGTTATGGAAAAAAATCATTTTCTTTGTGTTTCATAGAAACCTGATAATGACTCTGTATGGTTTATTTTATCTGGTTAAATAAATAGATAGTCAATATTTTTAAAAAGCTAATAATGTACTACCTGTACAATGATGGAGATATTGTTAAGTAAAACTGGATTATATAATATAATGCTAATACTATTACCAAAACAACAGATATTTGACATAGAATGTGGTACAGCTTTTTCTGTTTGACATGGAACTAGGATAAGACTGTTTTTGCTGACATGGAACTAGGATAAGACTGTTTTTGTTGACATGGAACTAGGATAAGACTGTTTTTGCTGACATGGAACTAGGATAAGACTGTTTTTGTTGACATGGAACTAGGATAAGACTGTTTTTGTTGACATGGAACTAGGATAAGACTGTTTTTGTTGACATGGAACTAGGATAAGACTGTTTTTGTTGACATGGAACTAGGATAAGACTGTTTTTGTTGACATGGAACTAGGATAAGACTGTTTTTGTTGACATGGAACTAGGATAAGACTGTTTTTGTTGACATGGAACTAGGATAAGACTGTTTTTGTTGACATGGAACTAGGATAAGACTGTTTTTGTTGACATGGAACTAGGATAAGACTGTTTTTGTTGACATGGAACTAGGATAAGACTGTTTTTGTTGACATGGAACTAGGATAAGACTGTTTTTGTTGACATGGAACTAGGATAAGACTGTTTTTGTTGACATGGAACTAGGATAAGACTGTTTTTGTTGGCATGGAACTAGGATAAGACTGATTTTGTTGGCATGGAACTAGGATAAGACTGTTTTTGTTGGCATGGAACTAGGTTAAGACTGATTTTGTTGGCATGGAACTAGGATAAGACTGATTTTGTTGGCATGGAACTAGGATAAGACTGTTTTTGTTGGTATGGAACTAGGATGAGACTGTTTTTGTTGGTATGGAACTAGGATAAGACTGTTTTTGTTGACATGGAACTAGGATAAGACTGTTTTTGTTGGCATGGAACTAGGATAAGACTGTTTTTGTTGGCATGGAACTAGGATAAGACTGATTTTGTTGGCATGGAACTAGGATAAGACTGATTTTGTTGGCATGGAACTAGGATAAGACTGATTTTGTTGGCATGGAACTAGGATAAGACTGATTTTGTTGGCATGGAACTAGGATAAGACTGATTTTGTTGGCATGGAACTAGGATAAGACTGATTTTGTTGGCATGGAACTAGGATAAGACTGATTTTGTTGGCATGGAACTAGGATAAGACTGATTTTGTTGGCATGGAACTAGGATAAGACTGATTTTGTTGGCATGGAACTAGGTTAAGACTGATTTTGTTGGCATGGAACTAGGATAAGACTGATTTTGTTGGCATGGAACTAGGATAAGACTGTTTTTGTTGGTATGGAACTAGGATGAGACTGTTTTTGTTGGTATGGAACTAGGATGAGACTGTTTTTGTTGGTATGGAACTAGGATAAGACTGTTTTTGCTGACATGGAACTAGGATAAGACTGTTTTTGCTGGAATGGAACTAGGATAAGACTGTTTTTGTTGACATGGAACTAGGATAAGACTATTTTTGTTGAAATGTTATTAGGATAAGACTGTTTTTGTTGGCATGGAATTAGGATAAAAGCATTTGAATTATTTGAATTACAAGGAACAGATATAAAAGTGACTGAGTTAAACAAACGTTTTGGTTTGACATGGCTCAGGGATAAGAAAACCTCAGTAAACAGATGTTGAGGGGTTTCATATTCTTGTTTTTTGTGTGTTTTACGTCATATTTACAGCTATGGTCATTTAAGGATGTGCCAAGTTTTGGTGGTGGAGGGAAGCTAGAGTACCTGAAGATAAAACCACCGACCTGTGGCCAGTACCCGACGACTACCACATAAGGGCTTCAAACCCATGGCGGTCAAACGCCTTACCATTTGCGGCCCCACAGTTTCCATTTAAACATAAACAACATCAACCTAGGACATCAGAAGAGCAGAGATCAACCATAATGGTGATTGGCATTTTTTTCTCTCAAGATTCCGAAGTTGATTTTTTTTTTTTTATAAAAATGTGTCGACTCACCAGTCAGGATTGGTCTTGTGTCAACTCTGATGTTTTGTTACTATGTATGGACCAGTTTTGATTGACTTAACCTTATATATAGAAAATATAGAACATAAAAGTCATGATATCTGTCAGGCGACGTCTGGCCGTCTGTTTGATGTTCTCTGCTCATACATATGAAACAGGATCTAGAGATTTATACTACTCTGCAGCTGCAAATCAAGGCAGCCCTTTCTTCATGTCAACAATTACATATTTATATACCTAAAGATAGATACAAGAAAGACATGTTGCTATTTTTTTTACAGTAAAAGGTTTGTAAAAAGTTTAAATACAAATAATTTATATTTTTTACTTTTAAAAATAAATTCAATTTCAATAGAATTTCATCTGAACCTACACTATTGGGAAGAATACAACTGAGAGCTGGATTTCAATATCCTATAACAATGGGCATTTAGGAAAGAGTATTTATCTCTCAATCTTAGATCGTCAGAATTTTTATTTCAGAAACCAGGAAAATGCATTTTGACTGGCTACCATTTTGAAAATACTGACTTCTGCTCTGAATTTTTAGAACAAAACAAACCAGTAAGCGAGATTCAGATTATTGTTTTGGAATCCTTCAGTAAAGATGTGGTCCACTGTGCAGTCATACCTAAAAGTACTAAAATTCCAACAAAAATATACTTCAATAGTGTTTATTATTGAAGTCTATGACAAACCTTGCCTATGGAGGCACGATAGTCTAGTGGAAGGACGCCGGGCTACAGGAGGCACGATAGTCTTGTGGTAGGACGCCGGGCTACAGGAGGCACGGTAGTCTAGTGGTAGGACGCCGGGCTACAGGAGGCACGGTAGTTTAGTGGAAGGACGCCGGGCTACAGGAGGCACGGTAGTCTAGTGGAAGGACGCCGGGCTACAGGAGGCACGGTAGTCTAGTGGTAGGACGCCGGGCTACAGGAGGCACGGTAGTCTAGTGGTAGGACGCCGGGCTACAGGAGGCACGGTAGTCTTGGGGTAGGATGCCGGGCTCGTGACCGAAGGGTTGCGGGTTCGAGACGTGTTGTATCTTTGAGCACGATACTTTACTTCGCTTGTTCCAGTCTACTCAGCTGTAAATGAGTACGGGGTTGGGCAGTGCTAGAATTGTTGAATGTTAGCTGTAAGCACCGAAATGGAAGCTCCAGCTGTATGCTCCCCAGGGAGTTGAGAAAGATATTGGCTGGTTACAAAGGCCCTATAACCACGGATAATAATTTGTGAACCGCTTTGAGACGACCTACGAACTAGGTTGTGATAAAGCAGTGTAAAAGAACCTCAAATTATTATTATTATTATTAAAACTTGGACAATCCTTCACTCAATTATTGTGAGGTTGACCGTTTAAGAACATATTTTTGTACACACGTATCGTAAGCATTGTACAGCTATACATATCATATCCTTTAGGCCTTTCTTGCCCTCAGAACCATCTGAGCATCGATCCTACAAAGACAGAAGGAGAAATACTTGTGCTATCTGTCTGATGTAGAACCTTTATAGGTATGTGATGTTGTATATAAAACGATACAGTATTACATCAGTGTAAACTCCACCTCTCCCAATACTATGGTGTAACTCTTTCATAGCAAAAAACCATCTTCAATAATTAATACCTTAAAAGTATTTCACACCTAAAGCCCCCATTTTACCTAGAGAACTTTTTCTAAATAACGTGCCTCATAACTGGAATTCCAGAGCTAAAAGGCTTAACCACCATTCATACTTTTTATGGCTTAAATAATTTACCAACATGGGATGGTTATGTCTGGTCATGGGAAATGGTCGTGTGTTTTCTGTATCTGCCATTTCCTTTCTAATATCCATTTAGAAGAAAAAAATATGACTTGCTTTTGGTCACAATGTTTATATTATCATAACACAATAATACCATACAATGTTGGTTAAGCTTATAAAAAGAGTCTCTGATCTTTAAATAAATTTGAAAAAAAATAAAAATTGCAATGGTTAAAATTGAAACATTTCGGTGTTTTACAATACTGTGTAAAGGAGCTCATCTTCAAATGTGCTTTTAAACCTTTATGTCAAATTAGACTTGTTTAACAAAAATAAAGAAATAGCAAAAGATGAAACATCAACTCTAACAATCTTTCAGCCATTTTGTCCAGAAAAAGAGGCCCAAGGGGCGGCATCGCTCACATGGTATTAACCTCACCGTTGTAGCCTCAAAAGTGATCTAAAATAAAGTTACAGGCAAAAATATCAGTATTTATGACTATAAGTCATTCAAAAGAAACTGTGAAAAGATTTAAAAACATTTCACCTCTTTGACCTTAAAAGACAAACAAGGTCATTATAGCCCTTCATCACAGGATGCAACTTGCAAAATATAACCACCCTATCCTTTTGTTTATTGAGAGTATGTCATTTAAATGTTTACACATATTTGACCAAATGTGACCTTGAAAGTGGGTCAAGGGCATTCAAACGAAAAACCTTGATAGCCCTTCACCCAAGCATGCTACTAGCTAAATATCAATATTCTGGGCCTTTTGGTTATTCAGAAGATGTTGTTTAAAGATTTTAAACAAATTTGACCCCTGTGACATGGAATGTAAGTCAAGGTCATTCACATGAACAAACTTGGTAGCCCTTGAACCCAGCATGCTACTGACTATATATCAACATTCTAGGCCTTATGGTTATTCTTTAGAAGTCGTTCTAGCCTTCGGGGAAGGTGAGCTATAATAACAATATCAAGTTTACAATCAGAGTTGCTATTTTATCACACATTTTCTAAACAATGACAGGAGTTGGCTTGTATTTAGTGTAAAATGTTGTAACTTTGCTATTTTATGTAACTTCCCATCAAATAACATTTCGCAATTATAAATGACAATAGTGAACAGATTTATACATATATCTAGCTGTACTTGCTAATTAGGTGATAACAGAAAGTATACTTAAACAGTTGACAGGTGTGACTCTCATCAGTACAGGTAATTAGCATACAACACCCACAGAAATGTCACTTTATGAATGATATTATCATTTATACAGCAGACATAGTCTTCATTTACATAGCATCAAACATAGCATCACTGTATATTTTCATTAACATGTACGGATATTTTCATTAACATGTACGAGACAGAACCTCTATTTCGCTCAAGGCAAGGGCGTTAGTTCCCTGGGGATAGATATGTATCAAGATTGTTAGTTTAATGTGACATAGCCTAGTTTCTAGCCTACAATGACTTCATTCACAAATTATATCTAGTCATTAACAATTCACAACATCTATGATAAGGCCACACAATACAGTACTAGTTGGCTCCATGCTGGGGCCCTAGTCCACCAGGGATAGATAGGCCAATGAAGTGATGTAGTGTTCTGATATGTTCTGATATGTTCCTATCATACCTAATGACTACATTCACAAATTATCTACTCATTAATAATTTGCAACATCCTGCAAATACTGTGGATAAGAAAAAGTTTCTGTAGGTATTGGGATGAAAAGATATATATTTATTACTTTTTTTTACAGTAAAATATCGGAATTAATCAATGTTTTTAAACTGATATCTTCACTGCAATGGAGATATACAAACGTGAAATTGCCCTAAAAGCCCCAAGATGGGCGAAAGTATTAATGAAATTGATTCTTCAGTGTTTTGTTTTATATATATTTTTACCGTCACATTGACATTTACCGCAAATGTGATGATATAAGGCCCGGTATTGATTTAATAATGACCAATCAGAACAAGACTTTCTATTCACTGCACTCAAAGGTGCAGATTTTCTGTTCAGTGCCCAGGCCATGGCAAGGTGAAGGTAGAATAAGTGGTTGTTTTTGTACATCTTTTGGTACAAACGTTAAGTCATTAACATAAATTCATATTTGTTCATTATCAAATATGAGCAGAAGAATCAGGCAATCTTGTTGTCAAGAATAACATTAGAATATGGGGCCAAAGATGATGATCACCCTGCTAACCTCTGTTGATGCTTTAATATTTATTGTTGGTGAACATTCAAAATGTGATAATGAAATACCATATACACACATGTACTGATATTTTCACTCATACCTCACACTCTTGAAAAATATCTGTATTCTGTTGTACACATTAACTTATTCACCCCTGAAGACACATTTGAAGTCTTCCAATTCAAAGGTTCATTATGAAGTTTCAGGGGTGAATAAGTTAAAGTTATATGATATTCAATGGGAGACCATTATGCATCCTCTATTCATAAAATGATGTAATATTTGGTTCAACTGAAATACTTTCATTCAGAGTTCAGAAGATTGAGAAAGGTCTAAATGTATCTATATATATATACAGAGTTTAAAGAAGTGAGAGAGGTTTACCTTGTAAAACAAAGCAAAGTACTGCAAACAATCCATATTCCCTTACCCTCAGACAAACTTCAGAATTAAATATAAGAAAGGGCTATAACTCTGTAAATAGTTGAGCACAAGACTATTTTTTTGTATTAAGGAACTTGACAACCAAAGATGCATTCACATTATACAAAATTTGACAGTAGATATAGTAGGCAACAGTATTACAAGAGATATATCCCAGACAAACTTATAAATGTGACACTAACGTGGGAAAGACATCGAAGTTTGTCATCCCCATTAGACCGGGAAAGACATGCAAGTGACTTCCACCACTTCATCAAGTGTGCAGTGTGACTGGTATGATTTTCTGGTACTTACATTAAGACAGTCTGACTTGTACAATCGTAAACATGAAGAATCCTATCATTGTTGAAAGGTCAGAGTTTTACCATACAAGTATTGATTTGTTATTGGGTAGATTACGCTAGTACTGCACCAATTCTGTTACCACGGGAGTACTGCCTCTCAATCCTTGCTGCTGGTTTATTTACAGCACAATGGTATGGTTTTCTCCCCTGAAATTTAGTAATGAGCTATTCCAACCTTTGAATTGGAGGAATTCAAACATGTTTTCAGGGGTGAATGTGTTAATGCTGAAAGTCAAGCATACAGCAGTTTGAGCAATTTGCCAAACAAAAGTTTTTTTGTATATGTGAATTTAAGTTTAAATAATTACATAACAATTCAGCTATCTTTTCTCTATAAATAATCAGATGAATTTAATTTTGCTTGACACACTGAAGTGAAGTGATTAACTGACGAACATACAATGTACAGGAGAAAAATAAAACAATTAAAAAAATAAAAACATGTACAGGATTTGTTTCTAATAAAAAAAATCACAGTCTATTTAATTTGTTAAATTTACACTATTTGAATAATGATTGTTTGAAAACAGGATCTGATTTTGATTGACCCAACTTTATACTCCAGGAGGTCTTGTTTACACAATTAACAAATGGAGCCTGTTGTTGTGTCCTGTGTTAAGATATTAGTGATGGCAGATACATTTACATTGGCAGGTTCATTTACATATCATTAACTAACAAAAGAATATATATATCATTATCATACTTAACCCTTTCACCCCTATGTACCTTTAGTAAACTCTAGCATTCATTGATCTGGTTGAGTCCATTATGGTCTACAGTGGTGAAAAGGTTAACTGTTAGCAGTATATTCTAGCATTAGTAAAGTTACTGAATTCAAGTGGTTGTCAGGGTCCAATAATTTAAAGTTCAGTAAAAATGGGACCAACTATTATTAAGGATTGACGTCATGAATAGACTTTACATCTAGCAAACATCTTTCTACAGTTACGGCCTGTTTCGGCCGTTGACCTTCAGAATATACTATAAGACATTTCACAATAGAATGATACACAACACACAATACCTGTAACATATCACGTAAACAACACAAACAGAAACATTCTCACAGCAAATCCAGTATAGAATACTTCCATCTTACTAGGATTTCTGGATCTCATTTCAAAACAGGCTATGAATATGCAATGACCAATACTTCTTGAATAACATGACATTTACAATTCCCACACACGATGAAACCACTACCTACTCTGACTATATTACGAGGCTGTACCTTTGTTAATTGATGTCTTGCCATACTGTAGGTTAAAATCATGTTTTTGTAGATATTTTCAGGCAAGTGCTGGACATCTTTTCCAAACTTTAAGTGAGTTTCATAATTAAGAGATATAGTGAATTCTCAGGAAGTTGGCGAGTCCCACAAGGAAACCTCGAGTCCAGGACCCAAATATCTCCTAAAAATCACTAAGACAACTGTTTTTGTCCTGATATTAGCACTGGGTACAGACCATTGATGAGACTGACCCTTTTAATTAGGCATATTTTCTTAAAAAACACCACCTCATATATTGACAATTTTTATCTATTGTTGATCACTGCTTCCACATTTAATGTTCCATGGCATTTTCCCCCCACTCAATCAAACATCTTATTGATATAGCACAAATCTGGTGGCAGAATTAGTTGTACTAGTAGTAAAATCAACCAAAAAACTATGTAAAACCTTGGTAAGAAAAATTCCAAGATTTTATGGTAAGCATCCAAGATTCTTAACAATCTCTGTCAGTTCCCTTATTATAGCAGAGAATCTCTTTTCAGCCTAATATGGTTCTTCATTACAAGGAGTTACTAATTGATGTCCATTCTTTATAACAAGGAATTACTAATTGATGTCCATTCTTTATTACAAGGAATCACTAATTGATGTCCATTCTTCATTACAAGGAGTTACTAATTGATGTCCATTCTTTATAACAAGGCATTACTAATTGATGTCCATTATTTATAACAAGGAATTACTAATTGATGGCCATTCTTTATTACAAGGAATAACTATTTGATGTCCATTCTTTATTACAAGGAATTACTAATTGATGTCCATTCTTTATTACAAGGAATTACTAATTGCTGTCCATTCTTTATTACAAGGAATCACTAATTGATGTCCATTCTTTATTACAAGGAATTACTAATTGATGTCCATTCTTTATTACAAGGAATTACTAATTGATGTCCATTCTTCATTACAAGGAATTACTAATTGATGTCCATTCTTTATTACAAGGAACCATATAGAAATACCTGTCTATCAGCTGGTTCACTAGAGACATTGTGTTTTAACCTCTTTACGAGGACACATACTTGTTATGTATTGAGGCTTCAGATGTATCTGTTTACGTGACAACAACTGTGAACCTAGCGGTGTCATGTCTACGACAGCATGTGGTCAACTCGTAAAATAGGAACTTAAAACCAACAAGAGGCCCATGGGCCTTAACGGTCACCTGAGTCCTACAATATTTATTTTTGTTGTTGAAATATGTACCAATTTGAGTAAAAAATAGTATAATGTTAACTTAACTTTGTCAGGACCATGAGCTGATCATTCCTAGACCAATTTTAAGTGAGATCGGCCTATTAGAACTTAGTAGCAAAATAGCGGCCATGGCAGCCAAATTGTATTTCTGATTGACCCGAAAAATAACAACACTTTGTCAGGACCATGAGGCGATCATTCCTACCAACTTTCAGTTCAATCGGTCCAGCAGAACTTGACTTTAAGTTTGAAATAGGTTTTCAAAATGGCGGCCGTGGCGGCCATATTGGATTTCTGATCGACCCGAAAAATAACAACACTTTGTCAGGACCATGAGGCGATCATTCCTACCAACTTTCAGTTCAATCGGTCCAGCAGAACTTGACTTTAAGTTTGAAATAGGTTTTCAAAATGGCGGCCGTGGCGGCCATATTGGATTTCTGATCGACCCGAAAAATAACAACACTTTGTCAGGACCATGAGGCGATCATTCCTACCAACTTTCAGTTCAATCGGTCCAGCAGAACTTGACTTTAAGTTTGAAATAGGTTTTCAAAATGGCGGCCGTGGCGGCCATATTGGATTTCTGATCGACCCGAAAAATAACAACACTTTGTCAGGACCATGAGGCGATCATTCCTACCAACTTTCAGTTCAATCGGTCCAGCAGAACTTGACTTTAAGTTTGAAATAGGTTTTCAAAATGGCGGCCGTGGCGGCCATATTGGATTTCTGATCGACCCGAAAAATAACAACACTTTGTCAGGACCATGAGGCGATCATTCCTACCAACTTTCAGTTCAATCGGTCCAGCAGAACTTGACTTTAAGTTTGAAATAGGTTTTCAAAATGGCGGCCGTGGCGGCCATATTGGATTTCTGATCGACCCGAAAAATAACAACACTTTGTCAGGACCATGAGGCGATCATTCCTACCAACTTTCAGTTCAATCGGTCCAGCAGAACTTGACTTTAAGTTTGAAATAGGTTTTCAAAATGGCGGCCGTGGCGGCCATATTGGATTTCTGATCGACCCGAAAAATAACAACACTTTGTCAGGACCATGAGGCGATCATTCCTACCAACTTTCAGTTCAATCGGCCCAGCAGAACTTGACTTTAAGTTTGAAATGTAAAATGTTAACGGACGACGGACGACGACGGACGAAAACGGATAGCAATAGGTCACTTGAGCTAAAGCTCAGGTGACCTAAAAATACTCATGGTTGAAGAGTTCAACACTGGTAATGTTTTTCTCTCTGTGATTCTCCGACAGATGAAAAACCTGGTACACTTTGCAGTGATCATCATAAAAAGCTATATATGAACAAAAATGAACAATAAACATATGATCATGATATACCAGCATACAACATATGCACTGCCGATATTCATAGTGTCTCGTTGAATTACCTTAAATATTTTGCTTGTATGATACCTAAATTATACCTATATTGGTATTCTACCATACAAGCAAAATATTTATGTAATTCCAGGGTAAAACCACTAATTATTATATCTATTACATTTTAAAACTTCCTACAATAACAGACATGTCACAGCATCAAAACAGTTTAGGTTTTTATATGGTTATCTATGGTGCCATATTCTAATGATGTCAAGCTGTGTAATAACATTCACGCATACAAAACTTGTTGTACAGCTGTTGTGCGAAAATACGTCATGGTTACCGGAGTCGAATCATGTGATTTTTCGATAACAGTCACACGACCTCTTAGGATTCCTTCACAACTATTTTACGATCAACTTCTGACCGTGGAAGAAGAGACCTATGATAATGGAACGTTTGTAGACCTGTCTTTTGGTTTAATGTAGGACAATAAAAAATTCATACAGCTATAATATGGCCTCTGTAACTTTATCATAACACAGTTGTAGGATGTCATTGGGCATATAGCAGGAGACACAACAAAAAGGGTCTGACGTCTAGAATTACCTGTTCAAAAGTTCAAAACAGGGATCTGAGATAGCATTTTTTGTCACAAAACACCGGAATTTCATGACTTTCCTAGGAGTTCCCCCAATTTTCTGTTGTAGATCTATACCTTTTATGCGACATGTAATATAAGCACAATGGGTTTGAGATGGCAAATATTTGACTGCATTAAAACTTGTTTGTATATAGTATTAGAATCACTTAGTTATGTTAAAATATGGCATAAACAAAAGAAGTTATTTTACTTTTCTTCGCCCATTGTAAGCTTGATATCAAAGGTAAAAAAAACAACGTTAGTCTCATTCCATTCCAGCACTTGTAACCAAAATTACTGGGAATCCCTCCTGTAAAATTATATTTGAACTTTGAATTCCAATTTTGTCCTTAAACTTGCAGCTGGGTCCTTCTAGAAGGGATTTAGAGAGAGGATACAATTTTACAATGGGGCTTTATAAAAGAAATCACTTCCAACTTCTCACATTGAATTTTTGAACTCAAACTTGAAGTAACGGTTTGTTTAAAGGTAGACGATTTGCGAGAATTTTGTATTGTAAACACAACACCAACTTGTTTGGTTTGATTATGGTTTACATAATACAGCTATGGTCATTTAAGGATGAGACTGGTTCTTGTGGGGAGGAAAACGGGACTATCTGGAGAAAGACCATCCACCTGTGGCCAGTACCTTGACATCTGCCCCCCACCCTGTAGGTCTTGAACCTGCGACCCAGTAGTAGTGGAGGGCTAGTGATCATAGATGGTCGGGCATCTTAAACAATTATCTGCCATGGCCCGATTTCAATTCCTGTTTGTGAAAACAGGAATATGCAATAATCTTCTTATTACAATATATTTTTGTGGAATACTATTGCGTCAACAATAACACTACAATGGTGGTAAGTTTTCTTTAAGACCTGTGAACTTGACAACTTAGCTTTGAATTCTGTCAACTAGTGAGTACCATAACTGTCTAAACTCACTTCAAACTGTCTTGTGTAACATCCTAACATATTAAACTTGTAAAATTTACAGTCAGACATTCTTCTGATATTGATGGCCTACAACAGGATCAGTGGAATGTTTTACTGTTGACATGTTGATCCATACTGTTCCCAATTCCCATCACTTGGTTATAACAGTCCCTGTGAAGTAACCAGCATGTGTAAAAAAATAAAAAAATAATTTACACTAAAAATAGCCATCTGAAAATAGCTTGCAGCTGTTCCAATATGAGATAAGTCTGTGCACCAGATGATAGCAGGATGGAAATAGGTGCTGGTGGAATAGATCGAGGATAACATTGGATGAACTTTGCAGTGATGCATCACATTAAATCTCACTAGTTATGTAAAGAATGCTTACAAAGATATCCATTTACTTTTCTATTTCTAAAAGTAGAAAGATTACAATACACTCAGGGTTTTCTGTCACCCTTGACAGTAATTTTGGACTCCTCAGCAAGAGCATTGTATTGTGGGTTTGAAAGGGTAGGTCTATTTGACATGAGTTTTGATCCGTTAGTTTTCAGGGATAGGGCGATTTGACTTTTGAAATCGAAAATGTCAAGGATCAACTGCAAGCGTTGACACTGATATCACTAAGGCTGGTTTGTAACAGTTATTCTTGTATGGAGCAGTTACAAAAATATGGATGTCCTTTATGTTGGCTTTTTTGACATTGTCTCAGGCTTTGTAAAGTCGACAACCAACTGATATAAATAGAATAATAGAATACATCATAGTAACCAATATTGTTCAAAACTCTTCGGCTAAACTTCAAAGGAAACATCTTTTGAAAAACGATTTCATTTAAAGTGGAAAAAAATTGTTTTATGAACGTAACTTTATTAATGTAATTTTTATTAAAATAAGCTAACAAGATAGTTTATTCTATCTTAACTTTTATTAAAATAAGCTAAGGGTAATGACTTCCATCTTTTGTAATGGTTCCACTCTACCGTCACAGGAGTTAAAAAATAAAAAAATAAAATAATTATACAGCATTTGATATAGCGCCCTATCTAGCTAACATAAGTCACTCTAAAGCGCTTTACAGTACATAGATATACAATTTTATACAGTCAATACAATTAGCATATATATTAATCAATACAATATTGAGGAATTCGCAGGAGCTGCCTTATCAGGCGCTAACTACTCGTCCTATGCCACCTGGCTAATATATCCCTATGTGTGTATACCTGTGCCTGTGCTGGAGATGTATTGTGTTCTGTTTGTAGTGGGACCGTGCTTCCACCGGTATCATTTATAGTGCCACCTCACTTGAATGCTACAGCAGATACCGCAACACCCACCCCAGACCATTTTATACTCCACCTGGGTTGTTGGAGTTGGGTGGGCAGGAGAAAAACACTTTCTCTGAATATTCCATGCGTACGGCGACTTCGGGGATCGAACCCCGGCCGCCTGCTTGGAAGGCCGGGGTGTTAACCACTCGACCAATCCACCCATGACACGTACCTCATGATAAAACATCAAATATTGATCAGATAACTGCATCACGCCCAAAGATAAAAGTGCTACATACCATAGTGAGTAATATCTAATAGGCGTTTTATGTCATATGATGTACAAACACCATTATTGACTTCTGTTGATGGAATAAAGTATCCTTTTGTGTCCCTTTAATGTCTGCTTAGGGTATTTCAGTAACCTAGTGATATCTCCCCTTATCACTGGCTCACACTCCATCCCTTATCACTGGCTCACACTCCATCCCTTATAAAAGGTCCCCCTAACCCTTTTCTAATAGTTTTGCATATCTTCATATCTTCACCAATATCATAAATTGATGACACTATTGACCTTCACCAGTATCATAAATTGATGACACTATTGACCTTCACCAATATCATAAATTGATGACACTTATACACACCAACTTTGGACCTCTCAATCTTGTGCCTCTAGCATGAGGAGTAGATAGATATTATTGCAAAAATAAAACTGTTGTACCTCTCCCTTTCAAAATTCATTGATATGTACTAGGGTTTAGACATAAAAGTTTGACAGAATATGTGATTAAAAGGAGCTAATCCAAGAACAATTCATGACATGAACTTAAAAAAAACCCAGCATTCATTTATATGGCCTTGAAATTATTTCAAAAAGTTCTATTTTCTATAGAAATATATAAAATCAAAAATTTTGTATCATTTTCTTTCAAAATATGAGATGTGTGTTTAAAAGTACACTTACAAATGTATGTATATTTCTCCTGGAGTTTTCCATGCTACTTAGTGTGTTTCAGTGCATCTATTACCAGTCTGGTGTGTTAATGATTATGTACAAAATGTGTTTAAATTCCTCCCATGCTGTCGGTCTGTGATGCTCAGCATGGTAAGCTTGTATCTGATAAAACTCATAAATATCTATAAAAAAACAATTTGTTTAAGTGAAATAAAATCAAAATGTCACAATTTGTTTACTGGTATACAAATATGTCAATTCCATCAAGCTACAGTGACAAAATAGAGCACCACTGCTATGAAATAACAAATTACGGTTGTTAAGCTGACTAGTTGTTACAGACTGCAGACTTTGGATGTGACAGGCGCTGCACATCCAAGCCCCAACAAATCAATACACAAGTTTTAGGATCCTCTATCGTCCAATCAAAATCCATCTCGTAGGGATAAACTTTTCCATCATGCAGATAGCAAGCAAGTATTCCAAAGGTTCGGAAGAAGGTTTCATAAAAAGATACAGGACCAATCTATAGTTTGATGTGAGGGACAAATTAACATACCCATGCAAGACAATAGGAATATTTCCAAGACAACAGATAACAAGTGGTCCAAATGACTGGACAGTTCATCTTTACTTATAATATGCAGAATATAATTTGTTGTTTTGACAACATGTATCAAAATAACGAAATACACTTGGTACAAAATACAAACATTTAGTGATGAAAGTCTATGAACTATCAAGCCGCACATTTTATTTTGGCAATCAGTATATTTTTCCACATTTAGGCCCCTTCCTTGTGCTCAAACCTCCCTCCCAATCCCCTTGGATACAAAAATCTTTTATAACAAATTACGTTTAAATCTCTTCGTCTGCACTGAAGGAATCAATTAATGATGCACCCCATATTCTTCTATTGGGTTCTGCCCTCTTTCCCCAGCTGGGAGTCACATCCTTTATTTGATCTAGGAATCCTGGGACCCAATCTGATGGAATAATCTTTTTAAGATTTACCCCTTTTGGACCTAGCCCAAGGAAGGTCACATGCTCCATTAATATCTTTTACCCCTCTTGGACCTTACCCAAGGAAGGTCACATGCTCCATTAATATCTTTTACCCCTCTTGGAGCTAGCCCAAGGATGGTCACAGGCTCCATTAGTATCTTTTACCCTCTTGGACCTAGCCCAAGGATGGTCACATGCTCCATTAATACCTTTTACCCCTCTTGGCCCTACCCCAAGGAAGGTAACATGCTCCATTAATATCTTTTACCCCTCTTGGACCTAGCCCAAGGATGGTCACATGCTCCATTAGTATCTTTTACCCTCATGGACCTAGCCCAAGGAAGGTCACATATTCAATTAATATATGTCTTCTTGCTGAAGGAAACTTTATACCTTTTTTTGTGAAAATCCATGTAGGGATTCTAGATAAGTAGTCTTTAAATGAAAAGTTGACTGAAGGACAACTGATCCCACCGCATAACCTTGTCTGCCATTCAGAAAGATGATTTTTTTTTTGTACAACCAGCATAATAACTGGTAATAAAAAGGGAGATAAGAGAATAACATTATTCCTAAAGATTATGAGGCAGTGTAACATCTGGTTCAAATTAATGGATGTAGCCAATTCTAAAAAATAATTCTAACTGAAAAACAAGCCATTCAGATTGATATGTCTCGCCTATGCCCTGCTTTGACCATCAATGCTAACTAACTTAAATGCAAAAACTTAATGTTGATGGAGATGCTGACAAAGTCAATGGACCATGAAAGGTAGGCCGCATCCAGCATTTGATGGGTTGAGACGTTCTACCTAAGATGCATCTATGGTCCAAGTTTGGTTGGTCTAGCATTTATACTTTTAGCGAAACTAACTTAAACGCCAAAGCATAATATAGACGCCGCCGCAGTCGCCGGAAAAGCAACACCTTAGTCTCGCTTCTACTTTGTGGCGGCGAGACAAACACAATTTTTTGGCCCTTTCTTAAGCTATTGATGCTATCTATAAGCACTTTTTAAAAATCAATAAATACAAAACTACATGTTTATTCCGATCAACGACTTGCAGAAACAGAACCACTTAGTACATTTTCATACAGGTATTTTTTTTAAAAGGGCTGATTTTAGCCATTTGTGACATGATTGCACGACTGCTTTAATGAAGTTTTTACATGCCTGGATCTGTGACATGATCTGCTGATAAAACCTTTCCCAATCAATATTCCAAATTTTCCACCAGACTCCAGACTCAGACCAGCCTGATTATGCATTGCTGCAATACTGATGACAAAACAATGTTGTGTAAAGCTTCTAATATATAGGATTTTTTTTACCAGAAATACATCAGGGTTCAGTCAAATTTTGATAAGCTTATATATATACATAGCGACAACATGAACTTTTTTTATCTGGGAAACAGAAACTGTATCAAAGGACATTCAAATAGCACCAATGGACTGGAAACACAAAAATTTAAATATTTTAGATATTCAAATTCAATTTCATTGGTAAAGTCTTGTCAAGCTTATCTGGTTGTGAGCACCTAAGCCAAGATTGTATAGATGAAGATTTACAAGCATTGCAAAAACAGACTCTGCAGACAATAGGCAACATAGAGTGCACTGCCAGAGAGCACCTAGCATTGTCTGGTACACAGGAAAACATGCACACCATCAGATCAATATCTATACCTAGCTATCTCCAAAAATTCTTCAAAGGTCATTGATCTAAAACTGGAATTGGCCTTCCTGCCATTTCAGTAGCAATGACAATAATTTTGGCCTGTGTGCCATTTTAGTAGCAATGCCATTAACTCTGGCTTCCCTGCCATTTCAGTAGCAGTGCCATTAATTCTGGCCAATGAGCCATTTATGTAGCAATGCCATTAATTCTGGCCTCTGTGTCATTTTAGCAGCAATGCCATTAATTCTGGCCTCTGTGTCATTTTAGTAGCAATGCCATTAATTCTGGCCTCTGTGCCATTTTAGTAGCAATGCCATTAATTCTAGCCTCTGTGTCATTTTAGTAGCAATGCCACTAATTCTGGCCTCTGTGTCATTTTAAGAGCAATGCCATTAATTCTGGCACCCTAGCTGCCATCTAATAGCATTAATTTGACTTCAACTTATGACCTCAAATTATCAGTTTACATAGAAATGGAAGGATATGAGGAATGAAAGGAAGGATGTTGAATAACTTAACTGCAACATAGTTTTTGTTTTGTTTCATTTTTAGGAAAGAGGAACATTTTCTTCATTCAAATTTGGGAAAGAAATGGGGCAAAAAATATTACCCCCACCTGCTCGGAAGAGAAACTAGGTATGGTATTACAAATGGTAGGGAAACCAAGAAAACAATAAAACGGTAAAGAAACAAAGACAGCTTTATGCCCATGAAAACTTTGAAAGGTAGGGAAACCAAGATAGCCATACAAATGGTAGGGAAACCAAGATAGCCATAGAAATGGTAATTAAACCAAGATAGCAGTACAAATGGTAGGGAAACAAAAGCAGTCATAGAAATGGTAATTAAACCAAGATAGCAGTACAATTGGTAGGGAAACAAAAGCAGTCATACAAGTGGTAGAGAAACCAACACAACCAGACAAATGGTAGGGAAACCAACACAACCATACAAATGGTAGGGCAACTAAGATAGCAATACAAATGGTAGGGAAACAAAAGCAGTCATACGAATGGTAGAGAAATCAACACAACCAGATAAATGGTAGGGCAACCAAGATAGCAATACAAATGGTAGGGAAACCAAAGCAGCCAAAGAAATGGTAAGGAAACCAAGATAGCAATACAAATGGTAGGGAAACCAAAGCAGCCATACAAGCGGTAGGTAAACCCAAGACGGATATACAAATGATAAGGTAACCAAGACAGCCATACAAATGGTTGGGAAACCAAGGCAGCCATACAAATGGCAGAGAAACCAAGGCAGTCATACAAATGGTTGGGAAACCTTCAAAGCCATATAAATGGTAGGGCAATCAAGATAGCCATACAAATTGTAGAGAAACAAAGACAGTTATACAAATGATAGGGAAACCAAGGCAGCCATACAAACGGTTGGGAAACCTGCAAAGCCAAATAAATGGTAGGGAACCATACAAATGGTAGGGAAACCAAGATAGCCAAACAAATCAGAAACCTAGCGACAATACAAGAATTTCACAGGAGTGGATGTGTCGCCTGCGCAGGCAAGCTTACTGAGATTATGAAGATGGGATCTATTTATATTAACGGTGACTCCGAGCAACCCAAGGGATGTCGAGTTATCGCTAAGAAACCTTGTTTCGTTTAACCCAACCAATGTGGACGCAGACGTTGACAAAGTAATACCTATATGTCTCCTCGTGTTGCAGGCGACACAAATTGAGGCAGTGGCTTTCAAATCTGTCCAGTAGAACAAAAGTTACTGAGTGTTGAAATCTGAACAATGTTTTGGAGAAATTTCAGGAAATTATAATTAAGGTAGCTGTGGCCATGTTTTATTCACTGATCAGAAAATAGATAGTTTATTGCACGCCACCTTATGCCAATAAACACTCATACCAAGTTTCGTTAAAAGCCAGTCAGTGTGACGTTTTGAGGTTGATCATCCCAAGGAAACTGGACTTATTGCAAGTATACAGATTTTCTATTAATAGTAATTGTGACCTTGATGTTTGACCTTCGGACCTGAAAAGCAATCCCAAGCAAGCACTATTGGTAAGAAAGCACTGTATAAAGTCTGAGCTCGATCAACCCAAAGAAACTCTAGTTATTTCACAGAAACAGATTTTCTATTTAAGTAACGGTGATCTTGACCTTTGACCTTCTAACATGAAAAGCAATCTGTAGCAAGCACTTTTAGTAAGGAAGCATGGTACGAAGTTTGAGTTCAATCAACCCTAAGGAACTCAAGTTATCGCAAAGAAACAGATTTTCTATTTATAGTTATGGTGACCTTGATATTTGACCTTCGGACCTGAAAAGCAATCCCAAGCAAGCACTATTGGTAAGAAAGCACTGTATGAAATTCTGAGTTTGATCGACCAAAGAAATGTCAAGTTATTACATGGAAACAGTTTTTCTATTTTTAAATTAACAGTGATCTTGACCTTCAACCTTCGGACCTGAAAAGCAATCCCAAGCAAGCACTATTGGTAAGAAAGCACTGTATGAAGTCTTAGCTCGATCTACCTAAAGAAACTTGAGTTATTTCACAGAAACAGATTTTCTTTTTATAGTAACAGTGACCTTGACCTATGATCTTTGGACCTAAAAAGCAATCTGAAGGAAGCACTTTTATTATGGAAGCACTGTAGGAAGTTTGTGTTCAATCAACTCAAGGGAATTCAAGTTATCGCATGGAAACCTTGTTTAGGATGACGCAACAGACGCCACCGCCGTCAAAGTAATACCTATATGTCGCCCCGCTTTGCAGGCAACACAATAAATGGTAGGTTAAACAACACAGCCATACAAATGGTAGGGAAACCAATATTACACCACTGTAAGCATTTAAAATCTGCTTTTCAAATTTTAAGTCAGCATCTTTTTTTTTTTTTTTGTGCAAATTAAAACCCTTTTCCTCTGACGTGATGACAAGGGAGAACCTACTAAGTGGTACCAGCGGAGAGAACAGAATACTATCAAGTCTGTCTAGAGAATATGTATAAGGACCCCCTGGAGGATATATACCAGGGAGTATTTGGGACCTCCACTGTACAAACCAAAATAAGCTATCTATCATTCTATGAGTCCTGACAAAATTCTGATACATATCCGTTAAAGAATTTCTATCCTGTATTGTTTCAAAGTCAAAAACCCAGGTGAAATCAACTTGTGGAAATAAATCCAGATTTAAAAAAAAAAAAAAGTCTGCTGCATTAGTTTTATGTGCATTTTTTGCATGATGAGGAAAAAAACAACATCATAATAGTCTCATTTTCCATTATATCATAAATAATTTAAATCCATATTGTAAATTACTCCAGTTCCTTGCTTGAACAGGAAGCTGAGCCGTCAAACACCAATGAAACAGCTTGGGGGATAACACAATGAAATAACTGCTCTCCCATTGAGCAGAATAATAGGATAAATTTTCCATATGTCAGGAATAATGGTGTTTATGATCAATAGCTGACATTTTATGATGCCCAAGCTTCTGACGCTGACATTGTGTGGGGGAGGCTGGGGGAGGGTGTGGGAGGCTTACCACGATTCAACAGACCCAAATGTCACTGGTGTTACAGGAGTTCATCAGCTCATTATCCATATGATATGGTTTGCAACCATTTTCACACATTTAAAAAAAAGTTTTCATATATGAAAATAGATGACTTTTGTCAGTATTTCAGTTGAGTGTAATTCTTTTGTTGAACACTTTTTATGTTTACTTCTGAAGAATATATTTAACCCTTTTCACCACTGTATAACATAATGGACTCATCCAGATCAATACATGGTAAAGTCTACTAAAGTTACAAAGGGATGAAAGGGTTAACTTTACGCGAGATTCTGCTGTGTTGTCCGCGCTGCTTTGTAATTCATCATGGAGACTATAATTTGTATGTTCAGTGTTCTGCCATACTTATCAAGTCAATCATAGTGTCAAGCAGATCTGAGAAAATATTGTTCATGTGAAATTCAAGTACACAATACAGTCTTGAGAACGAACTATAGAACACTTATGTCAGTTCATCATAATATATTTAGATATATCCATTTTTGGTAGTGGCAGACAAGTCCATAGTTTGTTTGTGATTGATGTTCTATTAAAATCTATATGGACCATAAACAGATTATACAAAGCCTTAAAGCTAAACAATACAATTATACTGGGTTCTTTATCTCCTCCTTTAAAAGCGGGTCATAAGTTTTTCCTAAATCTCATTAACTAATCAAATATAAAGTTTGTCCTTATTCTGGGTAATGTTCCTGTTTAAGTGATGTTTTCCATTTTTTTTTACATCCATCATCGAAACCCTATCCTCGTGTTGTCATCAGCCTACGTCAACATGACTGATAAAGAAATTCTACACTATGATGTCAGTCATTCTAACTAAATTTAGCCGAGAGCCTGGTGCCTATGATCCTTACATCTGGTACTGACTGGATTGGCTTACAAAGATTTCACAAACTCCATCTATTTTACGACGCATACATCGAAGAGAAAGGATCCAAACATTATATGTATGACAGTACTATTCTTTAACACTTCTTTGGTCTGGAGAGTATCATTTGTTTGAGTGTGAAAGCAATATTTGTCATGTATGCAAATTAAAGTACAGAAACCATATTTCAACCAAAACAGTCACAAACAAATACTGCTATGAAGGGTAACTAACAATATTTTTCATTTGTTGATTCAATATTTTATCAAAGCAATGATTGCAGTAATTTTATTTGCAAACTCAATGTTGCCCAAAAAAAGAGATAATGTATTTACAATGACATTTCAAAGTTAGTCAATTTCATCATTTTCTTGAGCCTAAAGAGGGATGAAAAAAACATTTTTCCAACGAGCGTTTCAATTCCAGGGACATTTATAGAACATCAAAGGCAATAACTGCAGCAACAAGCATCAATAAACATGTCCTTATAAAAAATTCAACATTTATATTGAAAGCAATAATTTGGTAACTGCTTTCAAACGAATTCAAAATTTATCAAACAGAACTTTTATCAGGAACAATTGTCAAGGTAATTAATGTCTAAATATAACAAAATTATATTTACCAACATTTTAAAACACCAGAAGACAGACGGATTACAATTTGAGTGTATAAATACATATCTGTCTTACTTGCCAATTCTCTCGATTTTGGAAGGAAACTCCCGATTTTGGACCCGAAAATTGAGCATTTTCAACCAGTGAATTTGCTAAACTATTCCTATATTCTAACATCTAATGATTTCATCCGAAAGAACAGCTTGAAAATGCCATTTAAAAGTGTTGTTTTCCCCTTGGGCATACATACACACATTTTATTTATGCTTTTAATTCTGAGCACACGTAATCCCCACATGGAAATTTCAAAAAGTTGGCAAGCATGATCTGTTATACATTGTATTACATACACTGAGGAGGGGAGTATAAATCTCTATAGTCCTCCTGACTCGTGTTGTATACTGTTTATTGATTTTACTGGTAAATCCTCCTACACATATGTAAAATTGTTGCATTACACCATCAGAACAATCATAGTAAAATCTTTCATCCTGAACGTTTGACATTTAAGCATATGGCACGGTGGTATTTAGAAAACGAAGTAATCTGTTGTCAATCAGAATGAAACACACAACTGAAACTCCACTGAATTAGTTGCTATAAAGCCATGCCCAAATGTCAGCTAAGTTCTGTTCCAAGGGAAACAACTCTTACAGTAACTTTTACTCCATTCTCAATGAGGAAATTATAGGATTATATCTGAATGAAAATAAAACTGATCCTGCAATAAAGAATACAACTTATTTCAGAGAATTAAATAAAAAAAAAATGTACATTCAGTCTGTCTGATGATGGACAGTGGCATAATGATGTTTCACTACTGAGATGTTTTTCCATTGTTAAAACCAAAATCTCCAGCTAAATACATACAGAAATTCTCCATCTTTATTCAGTGTCAACTGACCCTTCACATATGCACTCAAAGCTAGAAATTATTTTTGAGTACCACAGGTCAATTTGGGTAGTACTTTCAATTTTTACTAGTCCATGTGCAAATTCCAATATTATTCAACAGGATAAGCAATTTCAAATTTTGCCTCGTTAATCGGGCTAGTGGTTTTCAGTACCACTAGTCAAGATGGAGATTTGACTAGTCTCAGACTATCGGGCTATCTGTATTGACTAGTCCTGAAACTGCATTGACAGGTTAATCTTGTGTATCAAACTAATATAAAATATAAACTTTATTTATTTTACAACCATTTTGAAACAAGTTATTACAATTTTTTCACTCTTGTTGGTCCAAATGTGTGGGAGGAAACTGGAGTACCTAGAGAAACCAACATGGTCAGGCAGACAACACGATATCTTTTCATGTCTGACCAGGAAGTCGAACCCTGGCCTCTTTAATGGAAGACGAGTGCGTTATCTACTACACAGTCACCATCAGACCACTCAAACTGTCCCCAGCCTAACATGATGTAAAATGATTATTGAACGTTTTACCAGTTGACACCAACAGCACACACAAGATCAATTAACTGGGTCAGAAATTTCTTCAGGTCAGAAATTTCTTCAGAGTTATTTGGTAGGAGGTAAATTAATAGTAATGAATTACATAGTTTGGGTAATAGCTATAGGGGCCGCGGCAGTTGATTACACAACTTTAACACAACAATCAGCTAATTGTCACAAAAAAAATCAACATGGGAGATGTTCTCTAATAGTGAAAGTGTTCAGATACAACTGTGTTATTGCACAGGAACTGAGGGTTATATGGAATAGATTGATAGGTAACAGCTTAAGGTGAATCAACTTATTTTCATATCCTTGCTAACTAGTATTCACAGACAAACATGTATCAAGAGAACACCCTTGGAAAGTCCAAAAAGGGGTCTCTTAACTCATGTAGTCTCTTAATACTGTTTCAATCACTTAACTGGGAATATTTATTATATCTCTGTAGGCAGATCGTCCCTTAATGGAATTGGTTGTATCAGCAGGTTTGACTATTGATACCAAGTGTATATAATATAAATTTCGTTTATTTTACCACAATTATGAAAAAAGTTTTTACAACTTATACAACTAACAACTCTTGTTGGCCCAGATGTAAGCGTGCGTGGGNTTTCATGTCCGATTGGGGAATCGAACCCAAGCCGCCTTGGTGAAAGGCAATTGCGCTATTCACTGTGTCACCTGACCACCCAATATACCATGTGTCTGTATATGTGATCTGTATACTGTAAACATACTTATTTCAGCGACCTCAAATTTTAGCGCATTATCAAATTTTAACAGATTAGCGCATTGATGAATTATTGTACCCCCAAAAATTATGCAATTGAGAACAATTTACAATGGCATCAATTGGCTCATTCATAATTTAGCACAGTATTGAGGTGTGAAAAGCACTTAAATAAGACTACAACTAAAATATGTATATTTACAGTACTTCATATCTTTATTAGGCCAAATAAAATTAATTACTTGGTTCTCAGGCCAATTTTTTTCAAAATAGATGCGGCAGGGCAGTATTTTTTTTCTTTCGTTTTACATGGCAAAAACGAGAGGGCGATTTTTTTTTTTATTGTGTAGTTTGTAAAACTTTCATTGTGGGCATTACCTTGTCTTTTTATAGTTGTGTAGAGACCCGTCATAGAGCAAGCCTCCGAAAATCCCCCCCACGATGTTCCAGACGAGAATCACGAACCCCCCATTCCTTATTTGTACCGAAATGAGCGCCATTTGTACACAAGACTAATAAGTTATAATCATTTAAACGCTTGCCTGTATCTCAATCCTTATCGTTATTCAAACTTTTTGGGACTTGGGTGACTAACGAGTAAAAACGACATGCTGACCAATTTTCCGGAAGATGGCGGCTGGCGCATTCATGATTTTTTTTTTATTACTTTCACGATAAAATTGGCAATGCGCACGGTGCCATGAAATGCGCGTGGGCCTGAGAACCAAGTTATCAATTTTGTTTGGCCTTACTGTGTCTTGTTTGTATATCAGGTATCTGTACATTACGTATACACAGAACTTGATACCTGTGTTATGTTTACTACCACCCCTACAGATTCCCTGTGACAATAAATTGGTCGACTCACCTCCAGCAGGAATGGTAACACTGGGATAAAGGTCGACGTCGCTTGAGACAGACTTGTCATCAGCCGAACACAGTGGAAACGCAGTGGATAAAACCGGGAGTTAGGGAGGAGTCTAAAGACAAAACCAAATGTGTGAATATATCATCTAAATCTCCATGTTTACTGTCAATAGAAATATACATTGACCAGTATCTCATACTACCTTCATTTATAAAATTCATATTTTAAAGTTTCCCATCTCCTAGCATGATAAAACGTTTACTGTTAATAAAAAAAACATAGTTTCAGTATCTCATACTGTGGGGTCGGGGTAAGTTCCCCCACCCCAACCCCCCTTGCATGATAGAAAGAGATTTATATTATAACCCAAAGGATATGTTACAATAGTTATAACTATAGATGTCGGAGACTAGCAGATACTTACTTGATGGTGCCTATGATCGTCTGTGTAAGGGGGTATATTAGGGGCTCCAGAACGGGGTTGGGATGGGTGGCACTTAACAGCCTCACCCATAGGCCCAGACTGTGTACATACTGCCAATTATATACAGCCTGGCAGTTCTCCTATAACAGAAACACAGCAACATGTTATTGACGACAAAATCTACGCAAAAATAATCATAAATAATGATGATGCTGCAGTTATAACAGTGCAGTCAATGTAAATATCTGAACTTCCCCTGCGATACATATAACAAACAGCTTTGTCCCTAGGGACAATACATATAACACACAGCTTTGTCCCTCGGGACAATACATATAGCAAACAGCTTTGTCCCAAGGGACAATACATATATCAAACAGCTTTGTCCCCAGGGACAATACATATATCAATCAGCTTTGTTCCTGCAGTACATATAACAGACAGCTTTGCCCCTGCAATCCATATAACAAACAGCATTGTCACTGCAATACATATAAAAAACAGCCTTGTCCCTGCAATACCTATAACAAACAGCTTTTTTCCTGCAATACATATAAAAAACAGCCTTGTCCCTGCAATACACATAACAAACAGCTTTCTCCATAGGGACAATACATATAACAAACAGCTTTGTCCCTGCAATACATATAACAGACAGCTTTGTCCCTGCAATACATATAACAAACAGCTTTGTTCCTGCAATACATATAACAAACAGCTTTGTCCCTGCAATACATATAACAAACAGCTTTGTTCCTGCAATACATATATCAATCAGCTTTGTTCCTGCAATACATATAACAAACAGCTTTGTTGTTGTATCAAAGTGTTGATAACCAATACATTGACCTTTAATCAGAGAAATTATATTGACCCCTCAATCAAGACTCTCTATGTAATTTGCTGATACTGACCTTATATATTATAATCCTTATATATTATAATAAGGTCAGGATGGATATAGAACCAGGTATCATAACAAATAAATCAATATTAAGATAAGGAATGTGTTTAAAAGTTGTACCTGTTTTTTGGTTGTGATTGCATTCCTCAGGTGTATTGCAAGCTGTCGGATATAAACAAACGCGTACTGGTACGCCCGTACAACATCAATAGCAAAAATCTCCACCAGGGAGCGCTGCATGAAGTTGATCATCGGGAGTGTTGAGGGTGAAGTAAATTTACAGTTCTTCACGTAGGCTATGTACATTTGCTAGAACAGAAAATATAAAATATATATTAATGTCATAGATCACAGGGTTGGTGCTACATTTGTATCATAATCATATACTGATTCATATTTCTAACCTGGCAATCATATTTCTATATTTCTAACCTGGCAATCATATTTCTAACCTGATTTTGAAATACCTGTTGTTCCTCATGATTTATTTACTTGTATTCATTATAGGAATGGTATCAACATGATCAACAACAAAGAAAAGAATATATAAAATAAAATAAAGATTCATATGGCATTTGGTAATTCATATTGTATGTATTTACCAGCATGTTACATTTTATTTAGCTGTGCTAAAAGATTTCATGATCAAGCATACTGTAAAAACAGGATGGTGCTTAGCACCAGGTAATCAAATATATAGTGGTAGGGAATAAAGCCTTATAATACATCGACTAGATGGAAGTCAAATCAATGAAGCAAAGAATGAGAATTGGAGGGACAGAGCAGAATTGGAGGGGTTATCTCGATACACATTTTGAGGAGAATGGTTTGCAGGATGCGTTCAAGTTCAAGTTTACTGATCATACAGAATTAACTTTACAGAGATTACCTTGACACACATGTTGAGGGGAGAGTGATTTGCACGACGTGTTTGACTTTACTGATACAGAGATTACCTTAACACACATTTCAAGGAGGAGTGGTCACCATAACGTATTCAAGTTAAATGATACAGAATGAAGTTAACAGATTACCTTAACACACATGTCAAGGAGAGCGGTCTGCATGATGTGTATAAGTCTGTTGATACAGAAGAATGCCATGACTCGTGTTGTCTCCTCTGCAGTACTCCATAGAGAGATCATTTTCTGAAACAAAATTTTACATATAGTTCATGGAAGATAAAGTTCTATTTGTTTTTTAACAGTAAAAGAATCATATACCAAATGGAACCAAAACCATGAAAGCATCCTTCTGCACAAGAGTGAATTATTCAGTGTGGAAATTAATGTAAACATTTAACATTTTGGACTATTGCTAACATGAGTATTACTGCACTGCTATTAGTTTCAAGAGTCAAAATGAAAAACTTTCTTTATGAAAGAATTTAAATTCAATGTCTAGATTTCAACTTATCAAGCTTTGGAGAGTGACATTAATGTACAGCAGAATATCATCTTTTCAGACTCCAGTAATGAGAAAGGCTTAACTCAATTCGGATTTACTACAATATTAGCAAAACTCTAACCTTGAGCATGACCTTGGCTATTTTTGGAAAACAGGAATAAAAGGCGACCAGTTTGTGTATATGCTTCAGGATCACGTTGATCATGGTTGCTTCTGACAACTCACTCACCAGCTGGAAAACAAAAGTAAGAATTAATATTGATCTGATAAGTTACTAATTCAGAAAGAAAGGGAGACAACTTCAATACCTTTTTCAACATAATTTCTGTGACCAGCACAAAATCTTAAACATCACCATTCTGGCATCATGTCTTTTGTCTTCATAATGACATCACCATGACACTGTGTAGTGCATGTACACAATAGGTGATAAGATAATTACAACAAGAGGCCCAGAGGGCCTGTATCGGTCACCTGGATATTTAAGCAATCATGGCAAAATATTCTACAAATGAGATCCAAGGGAATATGCCAGACCCCAAGGCCAATCCTTGTAGCATATCTGTATTGAATTTTTCATGCCCAGCAATTTAATGTATGGTTATGGGATGGGGATCTCAACTGTTTCCAAGCTGTGACTAAGAAACTAGGTCCCTAGGGTTGTGGTCAGACCCCAGGATCAATTCTAATGTCATGACTGCATTCGTCTCTTTTTGCCATGCATTTGTATTTATAGTTTTAGGGTGGGGATCTCAACTGTTTCAAAGTTGTGACCCAAGAGTTAAGTCTGCAAGGGTGGGGCAGGTCCTGGGGTCAATTCTAATAACATGACTGCATTCGTCTTTTTACACTCAGCAATTGTATATATGGTTATAGGGTGGGGATCTCAACTGTTTCCAAGCTGTGACTAAGAAAACTAGGTCCCTAGGGGTTTGGTCAGACCCCTGGGTCTATTCTAATATCATGACTACATTTGTCTCTTTATGCCCAGCATTTGTATACATAGTTTTGGGGTGGGGATCTCAACCGTTTCAAAGTTATGACCCAGAGACTGTCTCCATTGGTGGGGCCAGACCCTAGGGCCATCCTGGAAGCAAATGTGAATTCTTCTCTTTATACTCAGCAATTGTATGTATGGTTATATGGTGGGGATCTCAACCATTTCCAAGTAATAAACTTTTTTGATCCCACCCCTTAGCCCGGGGGGTCAGCCTCACCATTTGTACAATTTTGAATCCTTGCTTCCCATGAATGCTTTTCATCAAATATGAATGATATTAAGTATAGTTCTATAGAAAAAGACGTTTGTAGCAATATAGCCAAATTGCCCCTGCCCCTCAGCCCCCTAGGGGGTTAGCCCTATCATTAGAACAATTTTGAATCTCCACCACCTAGGGATGCTTCCAGTCCAATATGGTTGATATCCATCTCCTAATTCCAGAGAAGAAGTCGCTTAAAGCAATATGGCAAATTGACCCTTTTGGCCCCGCCCCTCAGCCCCCTGGGGGTCAGCCCAACCATTTGTACAATTTTGAATCCACACCACCTAGGGACGCTTCAAATCAAATTTATTTGAATTCCAATCAGTGGTTATAATTAACAAGAAGTCTGGACCCAGTGAGCTAACAATACAACATGGGAAGATTCACATTTTAAATAACGGTAGTCATAAAAGTATCGAACTACAATGAAGATGGTAAAAAAGAAAAGAATTGCTGATATCGGAAAAAGAAAGATTCAAACATATGACCCTATTCTAAGGGTGTCTTAATTGGATATGAACTTTATTCTCTGTAATATTGATATTAAACAAATAACACTTTCTAACGATGACAGGAAGAATATTTAACGTATGTAATAGAAAGGTTCAAACAAATAACCCTATTTTCTAAGAATATTCTACAGTATTACACAAATCAGGCTATTTGCTGTGTCAGACAAATTTTTGAAAATTTAAAAAAAAAAAAAAAAAAAAAAAAAATCGCAATTTTCTATTCAGAGATAATGATATTAACATATGTCTGGTCAAAGCAAATGGAAAATTTCAATTTCAACATGAATAAAAAAAACAGTCAAAAGATAGATGTGCGTTAATAAAACCTTGAAAATATTTCAGTACTTACCTTCAATAAATATGTCAGATAGATTTTCACATCAACACGTATTTTCACCCACTTTTTGTTATTACTGGCAGGTACAATGGGTTTCTGTAGGTCAGTTATAGGGGGTAGCCCTATCACCTGATGAAGCGCTGGCGCCACCTGGGTCAGACACATCCGCACAATGGCATTGAACACTGAAAAACAGAGCCCAATTGTTACTAACATAAAGATAGGTCAGACAACTCACAAAATAAATAAAAATCTTTTATTTTACTACACCTATGATACAAGTTTTATCAATTTACATCAATCATTTGTATTGGTCTGGATGGTAGCACGTAGAGGATCTAAATGTGGGAGAACAAGCGAATTCGCGGAATTTATATCCCCATATTGCAGGACATATTGTAGGTTAACATTATTGAGGTTAGGTTTAAACATGTGAGTATCGTGCTGTTGAGACATAATGTATAACTAGAAACTTGAAGAAGAAAAACCGCCCTATACCTCATGAATTATCCGTAAATATGCATAAATCACATTGGTTGGCAAACTTAGCATGAGTCGGAGGTGCATACGGAATTTGGTTGAAGCATCTGAACAGTATCTAATTTGGCTAATATTTGCTAGAGTTATTAAGTGGAAACTGCAGATAATGACGTTTTTTGTTAATCAAGGGGCCATAACTCTGCCAAATGGAGTCCAATTAAAGTGTTTGTCAAACTTGGCTGAGTCCTTAATGTGTTGAACCCTGTAACTCAGTTTAAAGACAACCAGATAATATTTGCAAGAGTAAATGAACAAAAACGGCAGATTATGATGTTTTTCATCATTCAAGGGGCCATAACTCTGCCAAATTGGGTCCGCTGAAAGTGGTCATCGAACTTGGCCGAGCCCTTAAGGCATTTAACACAGACAGACAGACAGTTTCGGTGAAAGCGGGGGATAAAAACAGAGTACTCGGAGAAAACCCATGTGGTTGAGTTGGTAGCCCCATACCATTTCTTGTCTGATCAATATCCCACCTAGGCCATCTTTGTGAAAGGTGTATATGCTCTCAACTGCCCTACCTTACAACCATAAACTAAAGAGCATACATGCTTCAAAGCTGCAGTAATTCTACTGAATGTCTATCATCAGGGAGATTGAAATGTTACTTATATGAGGCAAGCTTGTTCTTATTGTCACCTGCCTTGTATGTTACTCATCACAAAGCCTGTAACTTAGGTACCTGTGGCTACCTTTGACAACATGTTTATTGGCCTTCCCCCTCTATCTACCTGTAACTTACCGTCGCTACCCTTGACAACATGTTTATTTTCCTTCCCCTCTCTATCTACCTGTGACTTACCATCGCTACCCTTGACAACATGGTTATTGGCCTTCCCCTCTCTATCTACCTGTAACTTACCGTCGCTTCCCTTTACAACATGTTTATTTGCCTTCCCCTCTCTATCTACCTGTAACTTACCGTCACTACCCTTGACAACATGTTTATTGGCCTTCCCCTCTCTACCTACCTGTAACTTACCGTCGCTACCCTTGACAACATATTTATTGGCCTTCCCCTCTCCACCTACCTGTAACTTACCGTCCCCATGACAACATATTTATTGGCCTTCCCCTCTCTATCTACCTGTAACTTACCGTCGCTTCCCTTGACAACATGTTTATTGGCCTTCCCCTCTCCACCTACCTTTAACTTACCGTCGCTACCCTTGACAACATATTTGTTGGCCTTCCCCTCTCCACCTACCTGTAACTTACCGTCGCTACCCTTGACAACATGTTTATTGGCCTTCCCCTCTCCACCTACCTTTAACTTACCGTCGCTACCCTTGACAACATATGTATTGGCCTCCCCCTCTCAACCTACCTGTAACTTACCGTCGCTACCCTTGACAACCTATTTATTGGCCTTCCCCTCTCCACCTACCTGTAACTTACCGTCCCCATGACAACATATTTATTGGCCTTCCCCTCTCTACCTACCTGTAACTTACCGTCGCTACCCTTGACAACCTATTTATTGGCCTTCCCCTCTCCACCTACCTGTAACTTACCGTCGCTACCCTTGACAACCTATTTATTGGCCTTCCCCTCTCCACCTACCTGTAACTTACCGTCGCTACCCTTGACAACCTATTTATTGGCCTTCCCCTCTCCACCTACCTGTAACTTACCGTCGCTACCCTTGACAACATGTTTATTGGCCTTCCCCTCTCTATCTACCTGTGACTTACCATCGCTACCCTTGACAACATGTTTATTTGGTCTTCCCCTCTCTATCTACCTGTAACTTACCAACGCTACCCTTGACAACATATTTATTGGCCTTCCCCTCTCCATCTACCTGTAACTTACTGTCGCTACCCTTGACAACATGTTTATTGGCCTTCCCCTCTCTATCTTCCTGTAACTTACCATCGCTACCCTGGACAACATATGTAT
This sequence comes from Mizuhopecten yessoensis, assembly GCF_002113885.1. Classification (NCBI taxonomy): domain Eukaryota; kingdom Metazoa; phylum Mollusca; class Bivalvia; order Pectinida; family Pectinidae; genus Mizuhopecten; species Mizuhopecten yessoensis. Next base: position 798,700 of record NW_018408833.1, read on the forward strand.
TGGTCTTCCCCTCTCTATCTTCCTGTAACTTACCATCGCTACCCTGGACAACATATGTATTGGTCTTCCCCCCTCTACCTACCTGTAACTTACCGTCGCTACCCTTGACAACATATGTATTGGGCTTCCCCTCTCTATCTACATGTAACTTACCGTCGCTACCCTTGACAACATATTCATTGGCCTTCCTCTCTCTATCTACCTGTAACTTACCATCGCTACCCTTGACAACATATTTATTGGCCTTCCCCTCTCTATCTACCTGTAACTTACCATCGCTATCCTTGACAACATATTTATTGGCCTTCCCATCTCTATCTACCTGTAACTTACCGTCGCTACCCTTGACAACATATGTATTGGCCTTACCCTCTCAACCTACCTGTAACTTACCGTCGCTACCCTTGACAACATATGTATTGGCCTTACCCTCTCAACCTACCTGTAACTTACCGTCGCTACCCTTGACAACATATTCATTGGCCTTCCCCTCTCTATCTACCTGTAACTTGCCGTCGCTACCCTTGACAACATATTTATTGGCCTCCCCCTCTCTATCTACCTGTAACTTACCATCGCTACCCTTGACAACATCTTTATTGGCCTTCCCCCTCCATCTACCTGTAACTTATCGTCTCTACCCTTGACAACATATTTATTGGCCTTCCCCTCTCTATCTACCTGTAACTTGCCGTCGCTACCCTTGACAACATATTTATTGGCCTTCCCCTCTCTATCTACCTGTAACTTACCGTCGCTACCCTTGACAACATCTTTATTGGCCTTCCCCCTCCATCTACCTGTAACTTATCGTCGCTACCCTTGACAACCTATTAATTGGCCTTCCTCTCTCTATCTACCTGTAACTTAACGTCACTACCCTTGACAACATATTTATTGGCCTTCCCCTCTCTATCTCCCTGTAACTTACCGTCGCTACCCTTGACAATATATTTATTGGCCTTCCCCTCTCTATCTACCTGTAACTTACCATCACTACCCTTGACAACATATTTATTGGCCTTCCCCTCTCTATCTAGCTGTAACTTACCGTCGCTACCCTTGACAACATATTTATTGGTCTTCCCCTCTCTATCTTCCTGTAACTTACCATCACTACCCTTGACAACATATTTATTGGCCTTCCCCTCTCTATCTACCTGTAACTTACCGTCGCTACCCTTGACAATATATGTATTGGCCTTCCCCTCTCAACCTACCTGTAACTTACCGTTGCTACCCTTGACAACATATTTATTTTCCTTCCCCTCTCTATCTACCTGTAACTTACCATCGCTACCCTTGACAACATATTTATTGGCCTTCCCCTCTCTATCTACCTGTAACTTACTGTCACTACCCTTGGCAACATGTTTATTGGCCTTCCCCTCTCTATCTACCTGTAACTTACTGTCACTACCCTTGGCAACATGTTTATTGGCCTTCCCCTCTCTATCTAGCTGTAACTTACCGTCGCTACCCTTGACAACATATTTATTGGCCTTCCCCTCTCTATCTACCTGTAACTTACCGTCGCTACCCTTGACAACATATTTATTGGCCTTCCCCTCTCCACCTGCCTGTAATACTGCAGCTTTCATTGCAGCTATCACTTCCTTTAGTACTGCCATAGTCGGTTTTGTCTACAAAAGAAACAAGTGTTTTAAAGACACATATAGATATTTTGGTAATTAAATTGCTGTAGCAGTTACGTTATTTTTATTGTTGCTGTAGTATGTTTGTTGGGTTGTTTTGGCAATTTTACACACACTTATCCAGACCATGTTCAAATGATTTTTTTACCAGAGAATCTGTAACTAGAGAACACCAACATGTATGTGTATTTGTTTATGGTAGTTTTGATAAATCCTTTTACTCACTATATTATGCATACATTAGGACCAACTATATAACTAAATTAGATCCATTGAAATAGTGAATCCATCTTATTTACATTAGCAAATTTCTTTCTTAAAACAAAAGAAACAAGTACTAGTGGTAATGGGGGACTATTACAGAAGTACCCCAAACTAGTCGCAAAGATGCAAAAATACACCTAACCAATCAGAGGCCGTGGCAGCCATCATTGTCGAACGATCGGAAATTGAAAGGTCATTTGCACACATCCTTACCATGATGAACACTTGTGTAAAGTTTCATTAATTTCCATCATTTTTTTTTGAGAAATGTGTCGGACAAAATTGCACAGTGGAAGAAGTAGACTTAATAAAAGCAAAACATGACACACTTTGGACTATATAGGAATTACCTCTAAACTTCTGGACCAATTCTTTATCAACCTAGGTGTGACTAATGTTCCCTTTCTATGTTTCTTTACTGTTGGGACGGTATCTGTGCTCTCCTCTTCTGCTTCTTCTGCTTCCTCCTCCTCCTCCTCACTCTCATCACTGGCAACCTGTTTAACGAGTAGAAGAATTTGATTAGTAGGTAAATAAACTCCAAAACAAATAAAACCTTTATAACAGTCAATGTAGTAGTATTTGGCCAGAGTATTTCTTATTCATGGATTTTGTTCAGGGGAAAGACAAAATGTATATACCTCAAGTTTTTTTGGTAATTTATGCAAGCGCCCTTTGCCTGTATCTTCCTCATCACTTGAGTCCTCCTCCTCCTCCTCCTCATCTGTGCTGTAGTTATCAAGGTCATCAAGGTCAAGCTCCACTTTTGACTTCTTTCCAGAAGATTTTTGAGGACTTTGTTTTACATCCTCCTCTGATGTATCTATATAATTATAAGCACAACAGAAACTTTTCAATGTTCTCTGTTAACCTATGTGTCTAAGAACAGCACCATAACAGTATACATCCTAGAAGCATACACAATTCTTCACTGAGTGTATAAAGACATTTCATGAAGACTAAATACATGTAAATGACTGTATAATTAATCTTCGTATTTACATGTAGATACTAAACAGCAAGATTTAGGAAAGAAAAAGAAAAATCCTGTAGAGATTGCCATAAATTCATGCTCAGGCAGATCCCAGAACTGAGGAGTGTAATTGTGATGGACACTTAAAAAAAATTCGGAAGAATTTTAAAAGACACGATAGAATTTAAGAGAAAACTATGAATTAGGGAACTAATACTCTGACGTTCAATTTTTTGAAAAAGATCTTGACTTGTAAAAACCCGGCATTGAAGACGAAAATCCTTAGTTTTTAACAGTAACATGTATGTCCTTTAATAGTGTTTTTATTTATGGCTCAGAATGCTGAAAATAAGTTTCCACCACACATCAATATCTTTTTAGATTACTAGTTACCTGAATATTCCTCCTCTTCATTGTCATCATCATCGTCTTCATCATCGTCTTCATCATCATCTTCGTCATTGCCATCAAAATTGAGTAGTGATTTATCTTCATTCTTTAAGAATTTGTAAAACTCTGGGTCTAACTTCTCAAGCTTTTCCAGGGATTGTTTGTGCTTAGAGGCAGCTGTCAATTCAGACTTTTTACTGAAAAAAAGTCAATAAAAACTGAACAATTATTCTGTTTCAATAACGAGCTAATGGATGATACTGAATCTATAGAAACATCAAATTATTGGAATCATTCAAATCAATATAATTAATACAGGACACATGATTGAGCTCTTATACAGTTAAACACTTTAAACCTTTTTATAGCATCATAATAAGCAACTGATTTTAGTTGATTTACATGGTTTTAACTAATATTTCTTTAATAGTAACCTTATTCCACCGTTAACATAAAAAATTCACTTAAATATTATTAACTCATTCACCCCTGAATTTTCATAATGTACTATTCCAACCTTCGAATTGGAGTAGTTCAAATATGTCTTTAGGGATGAATGAGTTAATAACGAAAGTGTCAGTGGTCCAGATAAGCTCTGTTAATGTATTCCAATAGTCGTCTATTCATTTCCCTGTAAATCAAAGTACTGTTGTTGTTTTTTTTTTGTTTTTTTTTGTGTTTATGGAGGTGTTATGTGTGTCGTGATCATGAATAGGATTTTAACGGTGTAGTCGAATCTACTGGAATTAGCTGAAGCTTAAGGAACCCTAAGAAAAAGGATGCAACGTTGTCCGCAGTGTTGGCCGACATCTTTTCTTTACTGTCCATGGGAGGTAACTCTTCCTGAACTTAACACTGCTACTTATCAGATCTGAATGCATTTATTGAAATATTCTTAGTAAAGAAGACAGCTAGGTTGTGAGAACACAAATTGACAATACTTTTTCACATTTATCAGAATTACCTCTCAACCAAATTTGTCTGTCTAGATCTGATTTAAGCTGGCAATGTACTTAAAAAAAGGTTTTAATTAGTTGTTAAGAAAAATATTCAAACTTCAGTTTTTGGAATGTTTTTGAAGGCTGAGTTTCTCTTCCTCAATCCTGTATTGGTATCTAGGGAAATGATGAAGCACATTTGGTTCTCCGCAAAAATTGGTCAAATGGACACACTATAAAAACAACATTAGAAACGGGGTTCCAAATATATGAACAGGCTGATGCTTCACAAATGAATGCTACATATATAAATCTATACACAATACCAACCTCTTCACAATTTTTTTCTTTTTGGGAATTTCTGGCTCTGAGCTTTCATCACTGCTGTCTGAATCAAATCCACTCTTCATGAATTCATCCACACTCATGTCTTTCAGTTTTCTGAAATGTAAAGTAGTTTCAATGTAAGTATATACATAATGCAATTGTTTATTTACTTAAAGTTCACAATGAACTTAGGTGTTCAAATCTATCCTGTATTTGAACTAAGCTGATTGTTGACTACAGAGTTCAGCTTGCCTGACTAGAGACTATAATCCACATGATGTAGCAGGTTTCAATCACAGTAAACAGATCCATTCACCTTCTGGCTATGCTCTAGGAAGGAATTTCCCTAAAGCTCAATTTGGAGACCATCAGACTGAGAAGCTGGAGGTTGATGATTCATGGCTGCTCATCAGTGAAAACACACTACTCTCTTACTTGGACTGGGTCATTCGCTGGTGACCAGGTATACGTAGCTCAACTGTTTAGATTGTCTGTCTAGATTTCGTAAGTTCTGAGTTTAAATCCTGGTCTGGCCGTGCATTTTTCTCTTCTCGATACAGACATGTTATTTTCACACATCCCTTTTAACTGCAGTTAGGGGTATATTGGTTGTATACAGTATTTGCTTTGCAACCATCCATCTGTGCTTACTGTGGTTTCCAGAGCATATCTCATCCACAACAAAGTCACTGTGGCTTATTTGACCTTTGACCTTGGCCTCAAGTACTGAAATATTGATATTCGGAGCATATATTTTCACCTGTTGTTTCATGAATGGTTATTATAAAACTTCGTATATATATTTAGCCTATAAGGTATATGTATAGATCACAGAAAGGCAGTGTCTCACTTCCTAAATTGAGGTCACAGAGACCTCAATTTGACCTTTGACCTCAATTAATAAAATACTGTGTAAAGTGGATTTCAGCAGCTTATCACGATCAGCCAATGTTTCGTAAACTTTGGAGATGTTTGGGAAGTGTTGGTATCCAGGAAGTCCACTCTTCGAGATATTGTTTCTCTGCTGTTACATAAACAACTGTATAATCATAAGTTATCATATATTTTTGGTCCATTTAAGATTTAGTTACCTCAGATCAATGGCCTGTGTGTTGTCATCAGAAGTTTAGCACTAATTATGGTTTCATTGGTTTGTGCTGGATATTTTATAAATGTGATTAATTAGTTTCAGATTAAATTTGGTTCTTCTTTACTATTTGAATGATGATTCTTATGGGATCTGTGTTATTTTCTATGCTTCAAAGGGGTATAACCGAAGGTATAGTTAAATTCTAAACCCTGCTGGCAAGTCGCAACTGCTGTATTAACAAATAATTTAAAATAAGCTACTGGACTGAAATAAATATTCTTAACCATTACAGTGGCGGATCCAGAGACCTATCTGGGGGGGGGGGGGTTCCAAATTTTCTGGGGGGGTTTCCATGTGGGGAAAAATTGAGGAAAATTGTGAAAATACATGATTTTTAAAGAAAATTCTAAGGTGGGGGGGTTCCTGAAGCCCAAAAAAAACCTCTGGATCCGCCACTGCATTAAGATCTATTGATTGAAATCCATGTGTTGTATATCGTATTAAGTTAAAGACATGCTTGAATTGTTCGAGATATGCCATCTGATTTAATAGATTTTTAAACAATTACTAAACTGAGGCAGATAGAAGAATTAAAAGTCAGGATCCAGATTGCTATGTTCAAAACGTATTGACATTATCTCTGTAGAGTTATTTATGACAAGTACACAACGTGATTGTATTACCTGATAAAATAACTCGTTCAATCATTTATATATAATGTAACAATCAAATCAAGTTGATATTTTATGAGATCTTGCGATGCACGTCAGTTGTAGTGTAGTAGGCCTACTGTCAGATCACCAAGGGCATTGCTAGCATTGGCTAAAATGTTAGTTAATACATATTTTAGGGAATATTCTGATGTAAATAAAATAGCTTTACTGTACCCTACGACGGACTTAAGACAATCTAATTCCGTGATATAACTTGAGCGTCAAACCAATATGTCAACAACACCATGTGAATTGATTGTAATCGATTTTGTTCACAAAATAAGAACGTTATTTAGCTGTTATGGCAGTAGCATTAGACTGTTTCACCCAAATAACATTACTTTGCCTGCTGTTAACAGCGACAGAAAAACAAAAAGCAAATTAAATACCTTTTCTTCGGTGCCATGCTTTTCGCCATGTGCGCTGCCATTGCTGCTGATGACGGAACTTATTTTGTTAAATTTCATTGGCTGTGACCAGACATCGGAATCAGGCGAAGGAGCACTCGGGTCTTTCCGGTACGTCACCTAGATTAGGCGTAGCAGACAGCTTATGTTAGGCCTAACAGTGGATCTCACTTTGTGGATGTACGCGTACGACGTCGGCACAGTACAGATATGGGAGACTCAGGTAGGTATTATTCAGTTACTGTGTATAACAGGAAAATTATTGTAGATTAAAGAAAGTAAAAACAACAACAGCAGAACGCACGTGCTGTGTCAGGTTAGACACGGGCACTTGTCTTATCTTTCAGCTTTGCACAACGTGCAACTACAGTACTACAATGTAGTACTACACACGTACAGATTATCAGGGTGGGGGTTTCTTGAAGCCCAAAAATTTCCTCTGGATCCGCCACTGCTCAAGGTGGTCCTAATTAATTCACTAGCAACCGTTTTAAATGGGTTTTTTTGTATCAGTTTTTAACTGCAATTTCTTGAAGTAATTTGTTTTGCCATTGAAGTTAATAAATTTGTGATGCCTTTGAAACTTTTTTATATCTATAATAATTAAATGGCAAATGTTATTATATAACAATGAACTTTAAATTTATTTATAATTTTAAGTCAAGTGTAGAGGAGCTCTACCGGATCCTGTATTGGAAACTAACTTAAACTGTTTTACACCATGAAAATAAAAAAGTCACTGGTATATATATATATAGCTACAGCAGTGGCGGATCCAGAGACCTATCTGGGGGGGTTCCAAATTCCCTGGGCGGGGTTCCAAGGGGGGAAAAATTGAGGAAAATGGTGAAAATACATGATTTTTAAAGAAAATTCTCAGGGTGCCGGGGGGGTTTCCTAAAGCCCAAAAAAAACCTCTGGATCCGCCACTGTACAGGTAATTGAATTACCAGAACTGGTCCGCCCGGTTATGGAGAACATTTCAATCAACACTTGTTACCATGCATTTTTTTGTATTTCATATTGGTTTTCAGTTTTTAAAGTTTCATCAGTATGTTAACTGTCATCCTTATCAACCTTGGTACAAATTAATGTTGGCAAAAAAAAATGAGTTTGAATTTTAATTCTTAAATTTTTGAAACACTTTTAACATAAAGCTTAGTTTAAGAACTGCAGTGTATTTTTTTCCAAAATTCTTTTAAGTTTTTGCTTTCTTAAATTCTTATTATAGCAGCTGTAGCTCATTTGAATAGATCATATATAGTAACCATATTGTGTTTTAAGTACTGTGGGCCTTCTGCATTTTTGATCCCAGAACACTGATGTTGGTGTTTTTTTCGGATTATAATTTTATTAATAAATTAAATGTTCTGCAAGGCATGAGTTTCTTTTCAGAAGTGCTATACTTAAAACTTTTATCAATTCATTACTGGGTAATATTTTCCAAATCAGAGAAGCATTTTTTTGTTGGAAGTGGTAAAAGTATCCTTAAAGGAAACCGTTTTTTGACTCATTATTTAGAGATTAGATATGAGACTTTGTTGTTGTGTATCAAATCTTACTGTTATGATGCAGTGAAAATTAAACTCTGATTTCCAATACAATGGAGGTGAAAATGAGAGAGACCAAACAATGAAAAATCATGTATGTCTGTTTTTAGGATTTTACATTTTCAAAATATTGATTATCTCACAAGATACACATTCATGATTTAAATGCATGAAAATCCCACCCTGTCTATTTACAGTTAATAAGTTTAAGGACTGAATCCAGACCACATCATTCTGGGATGAAGGTTTCTTTTTCTGGTATAGGAATTTGACTAGTTTTGGCCTGCTATAATAGTTCATTGTTCATTTTATTTTCCAAAAGTTTACAACTTATAGGTACAGGATATTACTGCAACCATACATATTCAATACATGCTTACCAGGGCGGCAGTTTGTATGTGTAAACCAATAAGTGGCATGTATTTTGAATGAATGATGTACTAGTTATAAAATAAGTACATATGTATTTGAATGAATGTACATCATTTTTTCAATACTATGTCTAAGTATCTGAAAAGATGGACATTTAAGCACAAAGTGGTATTCGTCCTCAATATTTAAATTGCATAATTCACAGATTCTTAAGTTCCTTGGTACATTTATATATCTACCTTGCTCAATTTCTAACTGGTGACTGGACATTCTGAGTTTCGTAATGACTTTTCTGTACTTGAATTGGATAGGTTTCCCGAGATAAATGTTCATATCAAAACTTTGTGCATATACTAGGTGTTTATACATACTACATTTGGTCGATTCAGCTATACGATTCCTTATTTCTTGTACACAACAATCAAAAAGTCTTTGTTTAATAATATCCAAAGCATTTTTAGCTAAGGCGTGAGCCGCCAGCTATTGGTATTACTTTAGTTAATGAGCTCAGATATTCATAAATGTCGATTTCACACAGACGGCCTCTAGCGGTAGTCACTGGTACTAAATTGAATCATATACCGGACCTACTGTCTTTATTATGCGTAACTTTGGACTCAAATGCACTTGAATGGCTTGTAAATATCATTACTTTTCTTTATAGAACATATGATCTTATCACAACGTCGTATTCTTATTGAAAATGCACCCTGTTTATCTCAATCGGGAACTGCTACTTGAATGTAGGTCATGCATGCTACACGCAACTTCCGGTAAAAATACTTCAGTTAATGAGCTCAGATATTCATAAACGAGACATAACGTCACCTTCTAGTAATACTAAACAAACTGCAAATAAAATCCATTACCACGGACTCAAGTTCACTCAAACGTCATTGGATATAATCTTATTCTTAGTTAGAACTAAGTATCCTTCTAAAACTTCGTATTTACTCTTGGAACTGTCGCTGGATTAACCCTTTACACGGAAATATTGTCCTGTGATTGGCTAAAATTGGTGACATTTACGTCCCTGTTTACAATTATATATTGCGTGGTCAGAGCTATGAAGCGGTCCTGTTCCAACTAACTGAGGATAATCAAAAGTGCTAATCAGTAATAATATATCTGATTCACGCTTCATATGATTATAATGTTATCAAAATATTGCATATTCGTTCATCGTTAAAATAACAAATCCTTACTAAAAACTCTAAAAAAAGAAACGACGGCCATGTTAGATCACGCGTGATGTTATCCGTTTCCTTATATGGCCTTCACGGCCAAATATAGTATTACTACTGATGCGGTCATGTTTACTACAATTTCCATATTTGGTCATGACACCCATATTTAGACGTCTGACCTATATCGGAAAGATTGAGGAAGTTTCCAACATGGCAGTCAATTAGGATTTCGCTTGCACTTGTTACGTAAACTTGATAATTTAACGAAATATAAGGCGGAGTATAACTTACAATTATGTAGGAGATCAACATAAAAAGTTCATATTACAAACCTATTAATGGATACGGATCCTGTCAATTAATTCTAAAATCGCCTCCGTGTGATTCACACCAGGCTTGCCTAACTAAAATGGGATCAACCGGCCGGGGCAGATGAGACCGGGAATCATGTTAGAACTAGCCACTGTCCTTCTCTAGTTCCATATTGGTATTCTAACCTGAAGGCTTTTTTTACCTTCGCAGTATTATCATTTTGTTCTATTTTCATCATAAGATATGCTATTGCATTTTTATATCGCCTTCTCGCTAATTACAGCTCAGCCAGAAACGAAAATATGCTCCGATAGGCCTACATTTTATATGTCTGTTGGTGTGATTTGTGTTTTTCGTTTATTGAAGTATTACCATATAACAGGACTCTTTTATTTCAATATACACAAAAACAACAACACCTTCGGAATGATTTCAGACATATACTGCGGGAAAACACGAGTGATCTCCCTTACATTTAGACATGCGCACATTTTACTTTCGTTTTGTGTAGGCCTAGACATCATTCGCAACGCGAAGCGGAAAAGACGAAAATGCAGGCGAGTGTTGACTTAATGTTAGGCATGTTGTTTAAGCAGCATTGACAATGAACAATATACATACACTTCTGCAACGTTTACCTACTACTGATTCATAAATAAGGCTATGTATCCCGATTTCGGTGACTTGTGGCCAAGCATGCGGCCGAAGCCGCAGAGAATGGCGCATGTTGTCAGCGGCGATGACAAAAAGGAAGGTGCTTCTACGGTATGTATAGCAGTTATTATGCAAAAACAAACATAATAAACGGACGTTTTACTCTAGTGAATTACAGCGTCACGAGGAACGTCTTTCTCCAGACGTGTTGCAAAATTTTCGAACTGCTTAGTTGCAAACTGATTTCACTTAAGCGTTGTTTGTGAGGATATTTGGCCTTACATTTCTTCTCATTCAGTTAAAAAAAA
>NW_018408833.1:811987-824200 GCF_002113885.1 Mizuhopecten yessoensis
AATGGTTTAAAATAATCAGGTATTGGTCAAAGGGGTAAATGCCAGTTTCAGTTTTTAATGTTCTATGAAATACATTGTATGGACAAAGGGAAGCAATTCCAAATTCCTATGCAAATTAATTATCCAAAGGTTTAAAATGATATATTCTAGAGGAAACTTGGTACCACTCTTCTGACAAACCTATAAAGATATACTGTACACACAAGAAGAATAACTTCACAGTGGTACACTTTTACATAAAACTTTGATTCATAACAAATTTACAGTAAATCCTTCTGTACAATATGATTGGAACTTCGTCTTATTGACACCTGGGTGTCCCAGATATAACCCAGTCCCATAGTATACAGTTCATTTTATCTCTCAACCAGTTATATTTATCACTAACATTTAACCTTTCAATAAGATCATTATATATCTCAGACATAATACAATTCTGACTATGTACTAATTTCAACCAAAATTTGAAAATGCTCAGCTTTCTTATTGTAATCAGAGGATATACTCCTAATTCCTCATAGATCATGTTATTAGCTGTACTTCGCTTCACCCCTAACACTTGCTTTAAAAACTGCATTTTTATTTTTTCAATATCCTTGGCACAATAAAATCCCCAGATAAGTGCTAAGATAATTAAGCATGTGCTTTGTTTTGTTAGTATCTATGACACAGGATCTAGTAGAAAAAAATAGCAATTGTATTGTAGTTCTTTATTCCTTACCATTGATTTATAAATTAACTGTTATGTACAATGATATGTACATGCAATGGAAGGAAATGAAGTGTACTGAATCCTGTTGTCTGTTGTAAGTCTGGCTCTACGCGTACACACTATTACTTTGTCCTTAGAAACAGTCTTAGAGTTTACACACCATGCTAATAATATGAATATGTCTTTGTTATTATGTATCTGATAATAAACCCTCTGAAACTTGCGAAGAGTCACCAGACTTTAACCAAGAACATATAAGTACTTGTAAAATATTGTTAAGAAAATATGTGTGATAGCTGTATGTGTGATAGTGGGAGAGAAGTTGTTGCTGAACACTGTTTCCCTCACTACTGTACTTATTCATTGAAACGTGCAGCTTGTTCTGATGGTGATTTCGTGTCTGGGTCGACCACAGGTCTGTCAATACACCTAGGTTATATTATAGGTGTATTGACAGACAGGCCAGTACCTGTGGGTCAACCATTGAGTTTGAACACTACAGAGTGGCAGAATAAAATTCCTGAAATATTACCCTACATGTTCATGATATATTTTACCTATCAAAAAAGTCCACTATAGTATAAATGATTAAAACCCTTTCCTTTAAAATATTGTCAATAAAATTTTACATTAACTCATAATATCTAGAAACGCTATGTACAATGGTAGATTTTTGAATGGAGGAGGCTCAAGCTTGCATACTTGTCATCTTTTCTTGATGGGGAGCTAGCTACATGGCAAAATATGTATATAAGAAAAAAATGAAAAATGTACTTTTGAAGTAAAATCTGTTTCTATCAGATCTAAAAGTTCTTGTCAGATTTTCTTTGTGGTAAAATCATCACATGATATATAAAGATAATGTAAATGTCTTAAACAAATATTTCAAAATGATTTCACTCTAAGCAGGTAAATATTGCTGATTTATGCTTGTTGGGTTGTTAACATGTCAAGCAGATGTTTACTGTGTACACAAAGGTATGGTTACTGTATATACCTACATTATGTATATAGTACACAGTCTACAGATGTATTGTAGACCTTGAAAACAGACATGTGCATTGTAAGGAAAAATACCTATGTATATATTAGAATATGCTTATTGTATACAAATGCAGTTGAATAGGATTGGGTTGATTGTTGGTGACCTGGTAGATAGAGCGTCCGTCTAGAGTTCGGAGGGTCCTCCAGGGTAGAGCGTCCGTCTAGAGTTCAGAGGGTCCTCAAGGGTAGAACGTCCGTCTAGAGTTCGGAGGGTCCTCCAGGGTAGAGCGTCCGTCTAGAGTTCGGAGGGTCCTCCAGCGTAGAGCGTCCGTCTAGAGTTCGGAGGGTCCTCCAGGGTAGAGCGTCCGTCTAGAGTTCGGAGGGTCCTCCAGGGTTCAAATCCCAGTCTGGCAATTGCATTTCTCTTTCTCCTGTTACAAAATTAGCCAGCCTGCCAACTTGTATTTCAAGCAATCAGTGGGTGAACCCTTAGCATGGGGATGCCCGAGCCGTGGTTGTAAAGTGTTGTCTTCAGTGGTGAAGACTTAGAAAAAGGAGGGAGGAATATGTAGTGGAACTTGACTGGGTCAATTGTTGGTGACCTGGTAGCTCAATATTGGAAGAGCCTCTATCTAGAGTTGGCAGGGTCCTGGGTTCGAAATCCAACCTCCAGGTCTTGATGTTGCATTCTCTGTCTCCTGTTACACAAATATAACACATTCACACACTCTTACACCCCCACATTCACACACTCTTACACCCCCACATTCAAACTGACACAGTCATTATCGTCGTCATTATCATATTACATCATTAATTGAATCGTCTTCATCATCCTGTCATCTGTACGTTATAACTTGTTTATTAAAATTTGTAAGATTTACATCCTCCTAACAGCTAAGGTCAAAGAATGGTGATGGTGCCACTCATGATCAAGGGCCACCTTAAGTGTTGTCTAATTATTATAATACCATGACAACTAGGACATTCCACATACACCTGCATGGTTGCATTATAGTATGAGAACAGGCTTACCAGAGGGACCTAAGAAGACATACCTGGTAGTCTGAAATAACTGACTACCTCCTTTTAATAATTTTTGATAGGGTGGACATATCAAAAAGGAAATTGAAAGGATAGAGTCAGTATTTTGGACTAAAGGATACACTGCCCGAAAGAAAGAGTTGGCAGGAGAGAATACGTTTTTGTCAATGTATAGTACATACAACTTATACAAATCCAATAAATTGACTATCAATATATCTGATTAATAAATTTGGTTTCAAGGAATTTATTAAAGTGTCTCTGTATCTGTTAACTGCAATATTTTCACCCCTGCGAAATGTTCACCCCGTTAAAAAACCACCTTATTAGCTTTACAGAAAATTAAACTTAACAAAAAAATGGGCTAGTACAGTGTATTTACACATATTGAAATTCATATCTAAATGTACACATAAAAGGATTTATGTAAATTGTCTGAAGACAGAAAAAATAAACAAACATTTATTTATAAATTTCAAGGTATTTCTCCAAAAAGCATTTGGAAAATTTGCGTTAATGACCAGACTTTGAAAAACGTGGTCAAAGTCTTTTTACACTTGTACATTATCCTTACTCTCGTACCAATATTTTGTTCACCTAGTGTTGTGTTCATCCTCTTGTTCTAGGGTAAAACTATATGATAGTCATTATATTATCATTTAGAAAGGCAATGCCTTATGTCAGGTATTGTCATATTTTTCAAGTGAGTCATTTAGACAATTAAAAGATGAATGCCAATAAAAAAATATATTTATCTTTCTATATTGCAAGGCAGTAGGAGGCATAGTAGTCTAGTGGTAGGATGCCAAACTCGTGACCAAAGGGTTGCGGGTTTGAGTCACGCGGCACAGCACGGCACTGTGTTATATCTTTGAGTAATTAAGATACTTTATTCCACTTGTTCCAGTCTATTCAGCTGTAAATGAGCACGTAGTTGGGCAGTGCTAGAACTGTTGAGTGCTAGATGTGAGTGCCGAAATGGCAGCACCGGCTGTATGCTCCCCAGGGAGTTGTGATAGATATTGGCTGGTTGCAAAGGCCCTATAACCCATACATGCTATATCTAACGATTTTGGCGTGAGACTCACGAAAACTGCCCGAGAACAAATCCTCACGGTGTGAGATATATTTCTCACGAATTTCAATCGATCTTGAGAAAAGAAACGAAATTTGGTCAATCTTAGTTTGTGAACCGGTTTGAGACGACCTAGGAACTAGGTTGTGATACTAGGTCATTTTACCAGGTAAAAGTAGTGTATATGGTAAGTTTATTTGAACACAAACAGTAACTGAAAGCTTATTTTATGCAAGATTTAGAAAATGGTGTTTTCCTTTGTCAAGCAAAGAATGCAAATAACAGGTGTGTTCATTCTAAACTGCTGAAAACAACTCTCTAAGCCACAATGTGCCAAGTGAATAAAGCCAGTTGTCAGAATAGTATTGAGACATCTTAACATCCACTGAATTGCGGAATGGGTATAAACACATTACCCGTTCCTCTGACTGCCTGCAGTTTTAGAGTGTTATTTGGACAAAATATCTTGATACTATTGGTAAAGTCAAAATCGTTGGAGCATTGCAATAGTGTTTAATCAAGCCAATAAGATGCCAGCATATGCTTTCACTTCACTTATCTTGATGTTTGAAATTTTTAGGACAATTGTTAAAAATATGTAACAGGAAAGAGAGTAGTGTCGTTCCCCAGGCCTGGAACCAGCAGTCCCTAGGTTCCTAGTTACAGTAGTTGGACACTCTATACCACAGAGCTAAAGGGAAATTCCCTCTAGCACGAAGCTGGAAGGTGACCATGATCCTATGTACAAGCAAAACCCGCCACAGATGTAAACATATAATTAAGACTTTTGTTTGCCTACTCCAGTACCCACATCCCAAAGAAATTGCTGCAAAGGAGCAAACATGAGGTCAAGGATAGATAGAGTATTTTTTAATCCATGCATTAGCAGAATCAATTTGTCACACAGGTTTAAAGTTAGAAAAACATTTTTGCAAGTCATTTTATGTTTATTGGAGTACATGTGCACTTTGAGCTGGATGCTTTGCTATTTTTTTAGCACTGTCAGGTAATACCTGTCGATAGAAATGCGCGTACATATATGGTATGTTGTGATCATGATATTGAATAAAATAAGGCAACATTCATACATAGAATATCATATATCTGCCTCAATATATAAAAATTCCCCAGATTATAGTAAACTATAACCCAGATCACGACCAACTAGACTATCATTATAATGAAGTCAACCCGGACACATCTAATTGCACTGTATAGAAGTTCATATAGCACGACCAGTGAATGTTCTTGTGTGAGTACACATCGTTTTGCTCTATGAACCTCTATACAATCCATACATACCAAATTGAAGAAAAATGTTTAGGGTCACGTTAGTGTTAAATAGACCAGAAAAAATCATGTTACTGTTATTACGATTACCGTCAGGAAGGTTAAGCTTGCATGTTTACTTTAAATTAAATACTGTTTACATCTATAATTTATTGAACCAAGTACTTATGACTCTGACACTGTAATAAGAGAGTTCTGCCCTGAAAACTTAAATTGTCAAACTTGGTTGTCATATGATCTGTTAAAAATTCAACCCTCTTGGATCTTATGATAACTGTGTATTTTGCACATGACACACACACAACTTGTTAATTTTAATTTTTATATGAGAAATGTTAATTTTAATTTTTATATGAGAAATGTTAATTTTAATTTTATATGAGAAATTTTATCCAACCTATGTCAATATGCAGTTAATTTTGTTTAGAATTTTCTATAATTCAGAGGTCCAGGGTTTGAATTCCAGTCTGGCCATGCATTTTCACCGGGGATCGAACCCACGATCCCTAGGTTCCTAGTTGAATGCTCTACCACTGAGCTAAAGGGAAATTCCCTCTGGCTCGAAGCTAGAAGTCGACCTTAATCCTATGTACAATCAAAACCTGCCACACATTATTCGTTTCCTGTTGTATTACTTTAAACTTCCATATTAAATTATGAAGAAGTCAGAGTAGACTTGTTTTATTATATGCCAAACACCAAAGGTCCAAGGCCAACAGATTTGATGAATGAAAGTTGAAGCAGTTGGTCTTTTATGTTTATATTATTGGTTAAGGAAAGGCCAGACTTGCTGAAGATTTGAACTTAACTATCAATTTCTGAAGTAAATAATTGAGAACTAGGTAGTATCACAGTGATTAGCTCCTGATTAGTACACTTTAATACTACCTTGATATGTATGTAGGTTTACATGTGGAGATTGTACTGTCAGGTCCATAGTGCTATTTATCAGTGCTATCCAAGAAACATCAACAGTCTACATGTGGGTCTGATAATCAACCTACACAGTGGCATGCATGGTTACCAAGCACTGACGGTTGTTGGCAGTTAAGGTCATTTTGCCATTGTGTAGTACATGTACACCACACTTTTGATTTTCATTTTGTTTTTATGCTGGAAGGTTATTTTACCGAAGGTCTGGTCTTTTAATTGAGTCAAACCTATCAAAACCCACAGAAAAGGTTATCATGTATACCATTCATTAAAAATGGCATCATTCATAGGAACATCGGAGTTGCGATGTCAGTGTATTGTTAATTTTGCTGCTTATACCTTGTTGAGACGTATCATAAGGTTGATGCATTTATATGGATCAAGAGTTGAACAATATTTTAGGGGCCAAAAACAACTTGATTGGATCAAGAGTTGAACAATATTTTAGGGGCCAAAAACAGCTTGATTGGACTTGGTTACAGTTTATGAGCAACCTTTAGGTTAAAGTTTTTGAGCAAGTTTTTTTGTGCAATGTCAGATCACCACACTCAATAGGCTGTTGACTATCATAAGGTAGAGGCATTAATGCATTAATGATGAGTGTTAAAGCAATGGGCTGAACCCCATTTTCAAATTTTAGAGGCCAACAATTAAACACCTTTATTGGATTTGGTTTAAAGTTTTTGAGTAAGTTTTTTTGTGCTGTGTTGGATCATCACACTTAATAGGCTGTTGACATTTATAAGGTTCATGCATTAATATTGAGTGTAAGCGATGTGTTAACCCTATTTTCATATCTTAGGGGCCAAACAGCTTAATTGGATTTGGTTTAAAGTTTTTTGGCAAGTTTTTGCAGTGTTTGATCACTGCACCTGAATAGGCTGTTGACTATTATAAGGTTGTGGCATTGATGTAGAGTGTAAGCGGTGTGCTGAACCATGATTACTGATATTCTAGCCTGGGCTTACTTAACATTACACTTGGCATGGAGCTCTTTTATCAGAAAACAATATTGTAATATTCAGATATATATAACACTGTAACTTACCTGTAGCCCAATTGTTTTGTATGGTTACCTATATTGTGAAAAGAAAATTGTGCAAAAAAACAAGACCAGTTTATGGCAGTTTAGCAACCTACAACATGTTAAGATACATAAATTTCTATTAGCATTTATCTAAATAAACTGTTAGTTAGACGAACTGAAAAAAATCTTTCGCCAGTGTAATTTTTAGTAAAAGACATAAATTTTCAATTTATTTGAGTCAGTGAGCAAATTTAATGGGCAAAGTTTTACCTCCACAAAGCTCTTAAATACTTTTGAAATAAAGTAGTAAAATACCTTCAGGTTGTGCACTGTCACTAACATGTTACACATGATATATGACCATGTGTCATAATAATCAAAACTCTACTCTTCATACATTAAGATAATACAGAGAAATAACACTCATGAAATACTCCTTTTCAGAGAAATGAATGTGAATAATGATCACTATGTAAACAGATATCACTTGGAATTATTATGATTTATTATGGCATTCTTGTCATTATAGCATGTTATAAGCCTGGAGCTAAAGGGGAGGACATTCGACTCTGGCAGTAAAAATTGCTCAGTTTAAGGTTGAAACGAGTCAATTAAACATGTTGAGACGTTTCAAGACTGTCTGGTCCCCTTGTCAAGCTTTGACTGAGTGAAGGATTTGTATTTTTACCTGTACAATGATGTGATGGAATTGTATATATTTTTTTATGTCACTCTACCCAGGACGTTTTGCCTATCAATAGGGAGCGTATACACACTGCAACAGATAGGTTATAGGTAAGGTGTAGATCTAGCCCCTTCTTCGTTATGTCAGTGTCGGGTCATACAGATGACTCCACTAGTGTCCCCCCTTGTCTCTGTTCATGTTTTTGAGTTTTCCTGATTTTGATTGCTTCTTTGATTTGTCTTGTGTTTAGGTCACCTGAGCTTTGCTTAAGTGACCTATTCTGATCGCTTTCCCTCCGTCATCGTGCGTCGTCCGTCGTGCGTAAATTTTCAAAGTTGGTCAAAATCATCCTTGGTAGATGAGGCTACAAAATTGTAAAATTGTGATACCTACCCAAACCCTAGGGGCCTGGGTCGGGCCCCAAAGGGAAAGTTAACCAATATTTCAAAAGACTCGGACTCAGAGGTACTACAGTCAATTTCTCTGCATGTATGAAAGACCATCAGGGGCTTTGTTTAAATTGTAAATTTCAGTACCCCAGGGCTATACATATTTTTTTGCAATTTTCAATAAGAAAATTTTCAGTAGGAAATGATTCTTACTTGGTGAGAATCATCCTTGGAGGAAGATGGTATCAAAATGTAAAATAGGGATTCCTGCCCATACCCCAGGGGGCAAGGCGGGGCCCAAAAGGGAAAATTAACCAATATTTCAAAAATCTTCTTCTTCTCCAGATTCAGAGGTGCTACAGTCAATTTCTCTGCATGTATAAAAAGATCATCAGGGGCTTTGTTTAAATTGTAAATTTCAGTATTCCCGGTACTCCTTTGGGGAGGGGGTAAAATTTACTATAGTTTATAATAGGGAAATAACACTTTTGGGTATATTTTGTCCATTTTTAGCAGGATATTATTCAAACTTGGTTGGAATGACTATGATGCCAGATGACAATTAGATGGTATGAGAAAAGAACATCCTGCCCCATCCCCAGGGGCTGGAAGGGCGGGGCCCAATTGGGGATAATGGTTAAAAGTTAAAAAAATCTTTATCAGACTCAGTTACCTTAATTACCTTAATTGTAAATTTCATTATCCCCCAGGTCATCTGCTCTCCTTTCGGTAGAGGGTGTAATTCTCAATAGCAAAATCATTTATTTGAATAGTTTTTAAAGTTTTTATCTTTTGGTGAAATGACAAGTATTGTATTTCACTTTGTTTCCATGTTGTTTCCACATTTTGTACATCTCAACAATGAAATTAAGCTACAAGTACCAATAATATAACTCAGGTAACCGCTTAGGCCCTTGTTGTATGTTGTTGCCTTACAACTATTTTGGCACTCTCTCTACATCCTACCTATAACCTATCTGATGCAGTGTGTATACACTCCCTTTCAATAGATGAAATGTTCCAGGTTGAGTGACATAAAAAAAGAAATTACAATTTTTTTATTAAACCTTGTATATCATCATGTCAAAGGATTCCATTTCATATCATCAAGACATTGCTGCAGATGAGTGCAAGCATTAATCTGAAGAGTCTTCTATATATTGTAGAGGAAATCAAGACACTGCTGCAGATGAGTGCAGGTATGAAGAAACAAGCCTATTGTCCTTACAGCAAGTTCAGAGTGGGAGCAGCTCTCATGTGTGATGATGGAACAATCATCACAGGTAAGAACTATCACAGCAAGTTAGGAACAATCATCACCGGTAAAGACTCACAGCAAGTTAGGAACAATCATCACAGGTAAAGACTCACAGCAAGTTAGGAACAATCATCACAGGTAAGAACTATCACAGCAAGTTAGGAACAATCATTACAGGTAAAGACTATCACAGCAAGTTAGGAACAATCATCACAGGTAAGAACTTTTACAGCAAGTGAGAAAAATCATCACAGGTTAAGACTTATCAAAGCAAGTTAGGAACCACCACAGATGAGTTGCATCACAGCTAGTGAGGAACAATAATCACAGGTAAAGACCATCACAGTAGGTTAGGATCCACCATCACAGGTAATCAACATCACAGCAAGTGAGGAACAATCATCATTGCTACAATTTTAGCCAAAACAGAATGAAGGAGAGGTTTCTGTTTATTACGAAAAACCACTTTGCACTGGGACAGGGATCTTTAAAGTAAAAAGCGTCACAGTTTGCCGCCGATCTGGGGCCCTGTATCCACTTCAAATGACTGGTTGGAAAGTTTTATAAACAAAATGGACTTAAATATCAAATGACTTGTGGTGAGCGTAATGTAAGGATGTATTTAATTTAAATTCAAAGTATATATTATTTTCATTTTTATGTTATTTATAAATGTTGTATTTAATGACTAATTCCAAATTTAAGTTCTATTTTAGTTTCAGTCATATAGTGAACTGTATTATATCTCTCTGATGATATATACTATCAAATCTAGATCTGCTTTTCAAAGTTTAGTTTATTACATGTTACTATATAACTTCGGTACATTTTAATAATTATTTTCCAATATCAATATCTTACTAAAATTACATTTATTTTCTTTAAAGAGAAAGGGGTATCACAATTTTATATATATTCTGTCGACGAAATTACCAGGTAATGTGCTGATAAACAAATCAAAATATTGTTTAGTACTGTATCATCATAATTCTATTTAAATACATCTAATTTTTGTGAATTTGTATTAAATTACCACCTGTCTTCAAAGGTGAAATGTTCTAACTTGAAAATGGCACTAGGGAAATATCATTTTGCATAATGAGACTCAGAATTAAGAACCAACATGTCTATTAACTATTTGGACTAGAAATGTTTTCAGACCACTCTTTGCTAATTGAAGGCCTGGTTTACACAGGTAACGTTGATAGTACTAGTTTTGTCCAGACAGGTGACTTACTGATAAATCAAATTTATAAATCTGCTTTACAGGTTGTAATGTAGAAAACGCCTCCTATGGGTTAGCCATATGTGCAGAGAGGACAGCACTGGTCAAGGCTGTGTCCATGGGTCATAGGTCATTCAAGGCCATGGCCATTTCAAGGTAACTTAAGGTCAATGCTGTACCTACATAGGTTGTCACTCATGATTTAAAGCAAAGACCGGCCTGGTAATATGCCAGTTGGTCATAAAATGAAAATTTGTAAAATGAAAAATCGATAATGTATCTATACATGCGAGTCAGAAAAAGATCAGTGATATATTTTATAGGTTACTATTAGTTATACAGAAAGTTTGAATTAACATAAAAGTGTATATATGAATATTGTATACAAAGAGATTCTGCTTTTAAGAACAAGGTAAGATATCCCTTATTGTCCATGAGCAGAGTGTAACTCCCCAGCAGTCTGGGTCCAAAAGGGTATAATTAAGGTTTACAAGTCTTTAATAGCTTACTCCTCCTGAGTATATAGTTATCATATACTTTAGCCAAATTTACTCTGGAGCAAGACCAAGAAATCACTTAATATATGAAGGATGGGGTTCCCTGTGGGTTCTAAGAGATGGGCATTGCAATGGAACTACATTCATGTGTTTGCAATATTATTTTTGATGATAACATTTTGTTAAGGTTGCTTGAATATAACCAGGTAAGGCCAAACAAAAGTATTTTTGTGAAGTAATACCATGTTTTATTTTGAATTTAACAGTGCATTTCCTTACATTTTTTTGTCAAGAATAAGGTTAAACTCTCAGAACAGGAAGAAAGTACATTATAATGAGTTGCTGTGAACTTTGCCTGTCTACTAAATTTATCTTAGATACAAGTAGGTGATAAAATATGTAGGGTCGGCAGTAAAATGTAGGGTAGGTTGGGATACCTGAAACACACATATTTATTTTTGGCCTAAGCAATACAGGCACTCTTAGCCTTTTGTTATTGATACAAGTTCATGCAGTTGTAAACTCATCCTTTATATATACATGTACAACATGTTAAATTCTTGATGTTATAGTGACCTCAAGTCCTCCTTCATTGCTCCGTGTGGTGCCTGTCGTCAGTTTATGTTGGAGGTAAATATTCTACACAATTAGAAGGGACTCTTCGCTTTATTATTATTAGCTCACCTGGCCCGAAGGGCCAAGTGAGCTTATGGCATGGTGCGGCGTCCGTCGTCCGTCCGTCGTCCGTCGTCTGTCCGTCCAACGTCAACATTTTACTTTAAACAACTTCTTCTCAGTAACCATAAGGCCTAGGGTGATGATATTTGGCCAGAAGCATGCTGGGATGAAGAGCTACCAAGTTTGTTCAAATAAATGACCTTGACTTATATTCAAGGTCACAGGGGTCAAATATGTTTAAAACCTTTCAACAACTCCTTCTGAATAACCAATAGGCCTAGGGTGATGATATTTAGCCAGAAGCATGCTGGGATGAAGGGCTACCAAGTTTGTTCAAATAAATGACCTTGACTTATATTCAAGGTCACAGGGGTCAAATATGTTTAAAACCTTTCAACAACTTCTTCTGAATAACC